>NC_142695.1:55155483-55462150 GCF_029641045.1 Salvia hispanica
AGCATATTAGTACATCCCTATATATATATATATAGGATTGTATTAAAATGACAACACCTCTTAAAGTAACACCATACCACCATTCCTAGCCAATCATTTGTACATGTGGACGAATAATAAGCTGCCATGTGGCAATCATAAAAATTGCTCAAGGGTAAATTTTCACGGACTGCAATATCCAATACACTAGAGTGCAATTTTTCCCGACTGCAATATCCAAGCGTTTATACTATTGCTATCTAGCATATATAATATTGCAGACTAGCGTGGTGTCACAGTGTCATTTTAAGAGTGTTGTCATTTTAACGCACCCCTATATATATATATATATATATATATATATATATATATATATATATATATATAGAGTTGTGATCAATGTCGAACCAATTTTAAAGACCGAACTAGAGACCAAATCTGGGCCATTAGATCTAGTTTTTTTGATGAGATGTGCTGCTGTGAAATTTTTTTCTGCTTCATTACTAGCCCATTTTACTTCATTGTATAGGTTTATTACTTCATTCTGTACCTAATACCTTGAAACTACAACATGTTTTTACTTGCTTCCAGTAGGTTTTGAAATGATTCAACATATGTTTCATTCAAATTAATTGACGTGGGTTTTTGCTTTATTAACATTTAAAAATGCAATTTATTCAAGTGAGTTTATTACTTCATTCAGGAACGATATTACTTCATTGGATGAGATTTTTACTTCATTCCAGTAGGACTTCAAATGCTTCTACACATACTTCATTCCAATAATTTATTACATTATTCCATGCGTTTATTGAACCAATATTAGTGCCATGGCGGTGGTGATAGATATTGTAGAGAGAAAGAACGGCACGCGACGGCGAAACCACATTTACGTACTGGAATGAAGTAAAAACCTACTGTAATGAAGTAAAAACCTACTAGAATGAAGTAAAAACCTACTAGAATGAAGTAATATATTCTGGAACGAAGTTAAATCTTCGTAACATGTTAGTATGACTTATTTACCTTCGGATGAATTAAAATAGGCTCGTGATGAAGGCGAAAATAATTTATAAATTTCTGTATCTTATCCATAAAAAACTAGATCTAAAAGCCCTAATTTGGTAGGGTTCGATGGTTCGGTCTTTAAGAGTTGATTTGTGGATAATGAGACTCTATATATATATAGGGGAGCATTAGGGCGCATCCTTAATTAGAGTGCTAACGTACATCCAACCACGTGCTGCCATGTGGCACGAAAAATGCAATATTGTATATATAAAAATGCAATACACATTTGTGAAGTTGTTCATGCATTTCCGCAGATTGCATTTTAGTTATAGGAAAATTGTATTTTTTATTGTTAAGTTTTGCATTTTCACATAATTGCATTTTATATTGTTATGTTTTGCATTTTCACATATATAAATGCAATCCGTATAGATAAAAAATGCAAATTAAACAGTCAATATCGAAAATGCAAAACTCAACAATACAAAATGCAATCTTCATATAACAAAAATGCAATATGTCGAAATTAATATTGCATTTTTCTGTATATAATATTGCATTTTTCGTGCCACGTGGCAGCACGTGATTGGATGTACGTTAGCACTTTAAAATTAGTTAGCATATTAGTACATCCATATATATATATATATATATATATATAGGGGTGCATTAAAATAACAACACTCTTAAAATGACACTGTGACACCACGCTAGACTGCAATCTATAGATATTAAATCTATTTATTGATATTTAAAAATCTAAATATTAAATTTAATTTTATAAAATTAAATCTAATATTGAAATAAATAAAAAAACAAATTCAGTGAAGGATAACAAAATGGAAGAAGAATGATAATTTTGAAATAATATCAAAGTTAGTACATAACTAAAATAATATCAGATTTAAAATGTTAAAAGTGTAAAAAGACCAAATTGCCCAAACCCCCCAAAATAATATCAAAGGGTATTTTCGTACCAAAAAAAGCCAAAAGGACCAATTTCGAGATAAACCCTTAGTCCAGGGACTACTGGCGATATTTTTAAAGTCCAGGGACTATGGGCGAGATAAACCCATTGTCCAGGGACCATTTTTGTAGTTCACTCTTTAATCTTATATTTCTGAATTTGTTTTAGTAGCGTCAATCATATAACAATTAAACATGGACTTCAAATATATTTTACGTTTGATACGCTTTGATTAAAAACTTAGACCGAAGACTCAGACGACGTTCTCTCCAGCTTCAAGACGCATCGCTGCGACGACAATGCCGATATTGAAGATGAGAAGGAAGTTTGTTGCATATGTTTGGACGATCTGTACCGTGGATCGGTGAATGCTTTGGATTGCGACCACGAGTTTCATCCCGGCTGCATACGACGGTGGCTATTCCGCGGCAAGAACATCTGCCCCCTCTGCAAAGCTCCCGCGATGAAGCGACCTCATGTAACGCTAACTTCTCTCTTAGAGCAACAGTAGTACTTTGTTGTTGTTATAGTCATGTTTTTATATTTGGGATAACTGCTTCAAAAGTCATTAACTTTCATCAAATTCCAGTTTTTCCCATAAACTTTGAAAGGTTCATGTAATGTCATGAACTTTATATTTGGTCGCCGTTTTCCCATAACGGGTTTTCTGGCCATGAAGTAAGCTGACGTGTCTTTTTAAGCTGACGTGGTTGCTAAGGGTATGTTGAGTGAATGACGTGGATGACAAATTTTAAGCTGGCGTGTCTTATCATCCTCCACCACTCACTCCCATCACTGCCACCACCATGCCTCCACCACTCCTCCTCTTCCTCACTGCCAGCCGCCGCCGCCGAGGACTCCGATCAGCGACCACCATCATCGGAATGCAACGACTCCACCATCACCGGAATCAGTTGACCGAGCTGACCTACTCTCTCTCTGTATAAACCCAAAACCCCCAAATCTCCACCACCGCCGGAAGCAATCGGAAGTTGTACAATTGGCCCTTCCCCATCTCCCTCACATGATCCACATGGTCTTCTACTCCACCCTTCCTTCTCCCGCAGCAAAGTGTAGTGACTCAATTCAGCCCAAGCTTGAATCCGACCGCTCCAATTTCCGGCGCCGTCGGATGAGCTTAGAAGTTATTGAGAAACCACTCCGTGTTGGAAAAGCTTCCATCCGTTTTAAGGGTCTGAAACTAGATTGCTGCATTGGAGCTCAGCGATTCAATCGAGGTCACCAGATTGTTGCGTTGATCCTGCAACTCTAAATTCTCCCCTTGCTTGAGCGGTAAAGCAAACCCTAATCGAGAGGGATCGAGGTTAAAGCTTGGCTGGTGTCAAATCGCATGCAATAAATTGGCAAAATTAGAAGCGAATTGGTGGTGAAAAACGCTGGTCTTTGATGATTTGGGGAGTTGGAAATCCATGGCGGGGGAGAATTTGAGGGCGGCGGCGTTGGGGAGTGATTGAACTTCTTGTTCTTACGGCAGCCACCGCCGCCTCCTCTTCCTTTGCGCCGCCGCCGGAGAAGGAGCTTCCAGAGGAGAGAGCAACTTGTCGTCAGTGAGGACGACATCGTTTTGTCTATGGAAAACGACATTGTTTCATGAATTTCCGGCGTTCTCCACATCATATTTCAGGCTTGCCACATCCACACAATTTCAACAGGAAAACACTCGGGTCGGGTCAGATGGGAAAATGGCAACGCCCGATAAAGTTCATGACATTACACGAACCTTTCAAAGTTGATGAGAAAAACCGGAATTTGATGAAAGTTAATGACTTTTGAAGCAGTTATCCCTTTATATTTTGGCAAACCTTTATTTGTTTATTTAATATAATACTATAATTTTTAAACTAAATGAATTAGTTTTATCGTCGTGTACCGGGAGAAATATCATGTTTGATCTACCAACTCTATATTTATTGTTTTATATAATCGATACTACATTTAAACAAGCGGGGAAGGAAGAGATAGAACATGATGAATTGCGGCTAACTCGGAAATGCTCGTTCGGATCGAAGATATTGAGGATTGGATTCAGATTCGGATAGCAGATGAGACGTGATACGAACTCACGGATCATGAATCAGACCCAAAGGTTCTCCACATGATAGTGCCTCTCTAGAGCACAAGGTCAAAACACAATATTACCAAAACGTAAAAGATATACTCCCTCCGTCCCACATAATTCGTCTCACTTTGACCGGACACGAATTTTAAGAAATGTAATGAAAAGTGAGTTGAAAAAGTTAGTTGAATATGAGTCCCACTTTTATATATTAGTTTTATAATAAAATGTGAGTAGGAATGAGTTAGTGGAATATGAAGTCAACTACTAAAAATGGTAAAAGTGAAATGGGACAAATTATGTGGGACGGACTGAAATGGAAAAAGGGACAAATTATGTGAGACGGAGGGTGTAACGACCTGCCATCCTAGGGTATAATAAATTCGGCGATCGCTAACTAGGTAACTTAAATGCAACAAAAATATAGGCTAGGGTTTCATTTAAAGAGATTTGACCTAGGTATTTAACGAGCTAACGAAGCAATAAGGCAACGGTTTAATCAAGAAAATCAATGAAGAGTGGATAACATAAATTACGATCAAAGTCAAGGGTTTGACACGAATTCAACAAAACACGATATGTCTCAATCTTCAAAACAACTAAATAATAATAATAAGTTTCAAAATTTAGCGGAAGCATCCAAGAGAAAGCGAAGCATGTATGAAGACACAACTTCACTCGAAGTTCAAAATATCCATCTTATTAATTAGATTTGCTCAACACCCGCCAACGCTCGTCGCCGTTCAACCTGCACATAAGGAAAACACATGCAGGGTTGAGTATTTTGAAATACCCATTGAACTCGTGCCAAAACATTTTAATAAGTTATGCCACCCTTACCATAGTGAACTCGATTTTTTAACAGTTATAAAAGAATATCACGAGTATCACAAAATAATTTCTTAGACTGGCCAGTCAAACAACTTCCCCGCTTTCCTCATCAATAATCACAATCACAATATTTCCATGGTGCGACGAAAGTGTGGCCACACTTTTCGCCCACGAGACCGGCCGACTAGCAAGGACGGCTCCCGATCCCACCGTGTACACAGCCTGGTAGGGTTTGCGGCCTTACTCAGACCCGAATTCGTTTATTCATAGCCACTGTAGCCTAATGGAGCGTACTCACAAACTAGGCATTAGGCACACAATATCATCAAAAGCAATCACAGGCATGGCATAACGTTTCAAACCACCCTTATAACACCAATCGATATTTTGACAAAATAAAAGAGTTTAGTGAATAAAGCCCACCTCGACTGCTTAGATTCCAAGTAAGTTCTTCCCTTTTGTTTTCCCGCTTCGCAACCGAGGTTTCACCCTTTTACGACATATGTACATATCATGTATTAGTCTCAACATAAATTCCTAAATCATGCATATCTCACGCTTTCCCTTTTCCCATCGACTTATCTCCATATCACCAATCAAAATCAAGTCATGTTCATCATATCAATTTCATTCGTATCTTAACTCTAGATCTATCATCAACATATGTCACACAAGAGTATTTTGCCAACACACACATACACACACAACACACACACGCGATGCGCGCGCACACACACACACGGTTTCACACACGCACACATATTTTCCATGTTCCATTTATCCCACTTTCACTAAATCTAGATGCATGAGGGTTCAAGAATACCGATTAACCGGTTAGATGAAGAAGAATTAATATAAGAATACCTTTATGAGAAAAACGAACGGTAGAAACAAAGTAGAGACTTGCTTCTTCGAAAATTCTTGCGGCTCAAACTCTAATTCTTCTCAAAGGATGAAGGATTATTGTAGAAAAGTAGAAGAAAATTGAGAGAGTGAAAAGAGAGGGAGAAACTGTGGGTTATGGGGTGGGGGGCGATTTTTTTGTGAATGCTAGGGTTAGGTTTTTGGCCTCTTATTTATAGAGTTCAATAAAATCTTTAGGTAATTAAATAGAATATTTGGGAAGATTTGATTCTACAGAATTAAATAAAATAAGTATTGTGATGTAGAGAGGAAGGAAAAAAAAAGTGGCGTGAATTTGGGGTGGGATTTTCGAAAATTAAGGCTTTTAATTTAGCCAAGATTTTGTTTGGTATTTTTCCAGAGTAAAATAAAATATCACGGAGCAAAATAAAAATAAAAATCCTCTCAATCAAGTAGGAAATAGGCGTGTAATATAGCTATTCAATAAGGAATAGATTTTAAATATTAACTAAAATAAGATATGGCAAGATCTTCTTGAGGTATGGTAAGATTTGCTAGAATATTTGATTTTAGGTATGGAAGGAAATCAATAAGGAATCAATTAAACAAGTAAAATAATTCTTCCTTCCAAATATAGGTGATTTTCGAAAATCACCTAGAATAAATGGGGGTGTCGATTTTTCTCATTGAGGAATAAGGAATAATTGGGTTTTGGATTTAATTTGGATAAATATCCCAAGAATTAAATTAAATCTGGAAAATAGGATTTTTCTCCAATAAAATGAGGGGGTTCGAAAATTTCAAAAAATGAATAAAAGTGGTTATAGTATTTATGGAAATTTCCTAATTTTCTCACTCACCCTTAAACAAATAATTCACCACATAATTCACCTTTAATTCAAATATTCATATGCCACGTCACATACTCAACGAGTTGACTATTCAACCTATCTCAACTCCAAATCGGAATTAGGTCACAAAGAATCATGCATTAATCACTCATAATTAATTCCACATTTTCCTAGCATTTAATGCAAAAAATTTTAGGTAGCAAAAATTAGGGTTCGGAAAAAGTGGGGAGTTACAGAGGGAGTATTAAGCAACTCGTTATTTATAGGAGTATGTATTTTCTTGTTTAATAGGAGTAATATGGTGCCAGACATTGGTCTCCGATGATCGGAACGGTGACCAAGATCCCACCTATACGTAGAGAGTAATTACCACAGATAGGCGAGAGAGAGGAAGAAGGAGAAGGAGAAGCAATTTGCGTTAATTTCATATATGTCATATTACAACGATAAAGCAACTTATATAGCTGCATGTACGGAAATAACAACTCAATCAATAAACTAACTAACTATGATCCCATGCAATCGCGCCTATTGCATTAATTCATATATGTCAAATTACAACAATAAAGCAACTTATATAGTTGCATGTACGGAAATAACGACTCAATCAATAAACTAACTAACTATGATCCCATCCAATCGCACCTATGGTGATTTGATCATTGGTTCACACGTGTTGCATGCATCCATGCAACACTTTATTCTACTCTCATCTGCGCTTAATCTTAGCTCGTGTTTCACGTACCAAAATATAATGAGTCGAGCATTATTTATCGCATAATATAGCACATGCAGGCAAAATATAAGGGAGTATCTCCATAATTGCTCTCGACGATGCTAACATTGAAAAATACCCTACAACTATTAATACTGATAGAGCTAGTAATTTTTATGTCAAAATTATTAAAAGTAAACATAAAAGATTGTTTAGTAGTGATTTTTTATAAAATCAAAGTAATCTATGAATAAAGTTCTTATTTTTAGTTCTGAATTTGTTTTAGTAGCGTAAATTATACAAAGTGCCCCTGAAATAAAGTTTATGTTTTGATTATATAGTTTATATTAATATTAACAGTATAAAGAAGGAAACTATCGGCATAGACACTATTAAATCCAATTCTAACCCAAATACAAAGTTTATCTTTTATTTAAACTATTTTTAATACTATTATCTAATCAGCAAATCATCATCCGCCTCCACCACATCAGCATTCGCAGGATTCTAACCCTTGCCATACTCGTTCACTCACAAGAATTACACCCTCACTCACATGGCCATAACCGATAGTTTTGTTTTTTTATAATCACCAAAATTTCCATAACTGGTAAAATGATATATTAATTGGTAGAATAAAACAAAACTGGAAAAAAGGTAAAGAAATCAAAACATAAAAAGAATTGAATTACGCAGCTAGACCACATAAATGCGTGCTAAATTATCTCAATACATGATACTAGGAGTACTAGTTTTTAGGGTTTGATTAAATTAATGTTGATATTATATATAAGGAGTATATCAGCACATTATCTTCAACCTCTCGTCTCATTATTCCTCCTCATTTCTCCCAAAGATCAAAGGAAATGGAACAGACACTGACAGGGGCACGTCGTTCTCTCCGGCTTCAAGACGCGTCGTTGCAACTACGACGCTGTTATTCAAGATGAGAAGGAAGTTTGTTGCATATGTTTGGACGATCTGTACCATGGATCGATGACTGCTTTGGATTGCGGCCACGAGTTTCATCCCGGCTGCATACGGCAGTGGCTCTTCCGCGGCAAGAACTTCTGCCCCCTCTGCAAAGCTCCTAGCGATGAAGCGACCTCGCGTAACGCTAGCTTCTCTCTTAGAATAATAGTTTGTTGTAGTCATGTTTTTATATTTTGGCAAACCTTTATTTGTTTATTTAATAAGTATACTAGTATAATTTTTAAACTAAATGAATTAATTTTATCGTCGTGTACCGGGAGAAATATCATGTTTGATCTACAAACTCTATATTTATTGTCTAATATAATCGATATGTGACAAGCGGTGTGTGATCAAATACTAACTAAATTACAGTAATAACTAATAACTAATATCAATTTTGTATGTAAAAAATATCAACATAGAGACATAAATTTATCAATCTTCTTGCGTTGATTAACTTATGTCTTTGTATTGATATTTAAATTTGCATGTTGTATTGATATAATTACGTCTTTGTGTTGATAATTTTAATACACAGAATTGAAAGTTATTAGGTTATTATTGTAAATTAGTTAGCACACTAACGCAACCCAGTGACAATATTAATATTCATTACAAATACGATATACATTTAAAAAAGCGGGGAAGGAAGAGATAGACAATGATGAATTGCGGCTAACTCGAAAATGCTCGTTCGGATCGAAGCTATTGAGGATTGGATTCGGATTCGGATAGTAGACGAGACGTGACACGAACTCGCGGATGTTTATGGATGTTAATACATGTTTAAATGTATAAGTTAACTTAACAAAGTCTAAGTCTTTGTTTTAGTAGATCGGTTGTGGGCGGCGTCCACTTTAAGATAACACGGTCAGTTCTAAACAAAGAAAAAGAAAAATTTCACGACCTAGATCGAATTAGACTATCCATCGTGAAAGGTTGCAATGTCAGTCCACATATTTCTAAGCCTTATTGAAATAAGATGACATTGGTGTGGTAAAGCACTGAACGGATCTAACAACAAGACTTGTCTTTGGGCTATCTACTGAAAGGCGAGGTCTTGATAAATATTTGTTTCTTAATCAATGTAGGTTAGCATTGAGCATACGGTATTGATTATGCATTACTTTGACTTATCAAATGGTGCGGGTTTTCGTAACCCAATAATCCTGATATATTGGGTAGTGGTGATTAATATCTAGCGGTGCTAGGATTGCTATTATGTTAAATCGTGCGCGAGGTGAGTCTTGTTTGATAATGTCTTCAAGAGGAGTGCGAAACAAGGTTTTATTATTCGGAACCTAGCTAGTTGGAGTTTGATTACTCTATAAATAATAAATAAACATTTCATGCTAAGTCCACTCTTGGAATTAATAAGAAATTAATTGATTAAGTCCATAGGAGACATTAATTAATTAATGAACATTTTTATCTTAAGCGCGGGAAATGAAAGTTAAAATGGAAACCCGGATTACTTATAATTTCGGATTTGGATGAGGAGAGTTCAATATTACTTACGTAGTGGTTGCTCGTAATATTCCAAATAAAGCTTATATTAAATTGTGGGTTCAATTTAATTAGTAAAAAGTAAATTGAATGAGCCCATATCCAAAACTTTCAATAGATCCATGTCTGGGCCCAAAAGGAACTTAATATAAATAGGAGAATAAAGGAGACAGAAAAATAATACAACTCATTATTTTTCCTCAAAATTTTCGTCCCTCTCTCTCCTAAAGGGTTCGAATTTTTCTTCTCCTCCATGGAGTAGAATTTCTGACTTCTTTATTTAAGTCCTAGTATTCCGGTGAGATCAGCCCACACTGATATTAGAGTACAGTTCGGGAACCAGAGAGAAGATTCGTGGTCTAGTATTCAAAGCGTCACTTAGAGAAGCAGCTAGCCATCATCAATTCTTTGGAGAATTAATTAGGTATTATTTCTGCTCCATAGAAAAGCATGTTTTAGGTTTCAATATTCTTAAAGCATAATTAATTCAAGTTATGAGCATGATACATGTGAGGATTACGTGAATAGATTTTGTCTAAATAATCTGCTAAATAGATCCGATTATTATGTGATTTATTTGTTCAATTAATAATTGTTAAATTATGATAATCTAAACGCACGCTTCCGCTGCCAGTTCCATCAACAACTATATTAAGCAACTCGTTGTTTATTGGAGTATCTATTTTCTTGTTTAATAGGAGTAATTTGGTGCAAGACCAGGGTCTCCGATGATCGGAACAATGACCAAGATCCCATCTATATGTAGAGAGTTACCACAGAGAGGCAATAGAGAGGAAGAAGAAGGAGAAGCAATTTGCATTAATTCATACTCCCTCCGTCCACGATTAAAAGTCTCATTTCTAAATGGTGCGGGTTTTAAGAAATGTTAAGAAAAGTGGGTGGAAGAAAGTTAATGGAATAGGGGTCTCACTTGTATATATTAGTTTTAAATGATATGTTAGTGGAATGTGGGGTCTCTTTACCATTTATGGTAATTATGAACCGTGACTCTTATTCGTGGACGGACAAAAATGGAAAAACGGGACTCTTATTCATGGACGGAGGGAGTATATGCCAAATTACAACGATAAAGAAACTTATATAGCTCCACGTACGGAAATAACGACTCGATCAATAAACTAACTAACTAACTATGATCCCATGCAGTTGCGCCTATGGTGATTCGATCCTTGGTTCACACGTGTTGCATGCATCCATGCAACACTTTATTCTACTCTCATCTGCGCTTATTCTTAGCTCGTGTTTCGTGTACCGTAGTATAATAAGTTGAGCATTATTTATCTCACAATATAGCACATGTAAGCAAAATATAACAGAGTATCTCCATAATTGCTCTCGACGATGCTAACATTGAAAAATACCCTACAACTATTATTACTGGTAGAGCTTGTAATTTTTATGTCAAAATTCTGGTTATGCCACTATTCTATTTCTTACATACATATTTTTATACAGTTTTTATGTTTGATGGGAATAAAGAAGGACCTATCGGCATAAATAGGGCTGGCAAATCGTGCAGATTAGGTCGGTATCGGGTCAACCCAATACCGACCCAATCTTATCGGATCCCAACCCAACCCAACCCAAATCATCCTGTTCTTATCGGGTTCAACCCAAACAGATTCGTGTCGGATTTGTGCGGATTTCGTGTCATCCAAAAATATATCGGTGGTGTCGGATTCGTGCGGATTTCGTGTCATCCAAAAAAATATTGGTCATCTTTTAATGATAGTAAGTTACTACACAATATAAACGTTATATGATAACGACCGGCATATGATATTATATAATTAAAATTTGATATTACACGATAAAATAAGATATTACATAAATTAAAATAATTAATTATTTAAATAATGTTTAAATCCAAATAATAAAATTAAAGTATATTAAAATTATATCTAACAAATAAAGTTATAATAATTAAAATAATTATTTTTTTGTCATAAAAAATAATTAATAATAGTATTAATCATATTTTTACAAATAAAATTAAAATTATAATATTTTTAATTAATAAAAATTAATAAAATTTAAATTCAATATATTATTTTAATTAATAAAAATAATCAAAATTAAAAAAAATTCTTAACGGATAACCCAACCCGACCCGCATCCGACCTAACCAACCCAAAATTTTCGGGTTCTTATTGGGTCGACCCTATAAGGACCCAAATCTTAAACGTGCGTGTTCGTGCCGGGTTAACTTCGTGCGGATTCGTGTCGGATCAAAAATTGTCAGCCCTACATGATACACATTATTAAATTCTATTCAAACCCATATACAAAGTTTATCTTTTATTTAAACTATTTTTAATACTATTATCTAAACAGCAAATCATCATCCGCCTCCACCACATCAGCATTTGCAGGATTCAAACCCTTGCCATACTCGTTCACTCACAAGAATTACACCCTCACTTACATGGCCATAACCGTTAATTTTGTTTTTTTATAATCACGAAAATTTATATATTTAACCTTCAACCTTTGGCCTGTCATTCCTCATACTTTTCAAAACACTAATTAAATTCTCAAATCTCTCCAAAGATCAAAGACGATGGACGAGACAGAGATAGATGGTATTGAATATGAAGGAAGTAGTACTACTAGATGGTGGCCCCATCAAGCATGGGAGAAGTTCGTGTGGCCTTGCCTGCTGTTGATCCCTTTGCCCAATATTCTAATTACTTTGTTCCTGTCTTCCCAAATCCAACGCCGCCGCCGCCGCCCTCCCGCGATCCACCCCAAGGCGACGTTCTCTCTGGTTTCAAGACGCGTCGCTGTGACGATACGGATCAACATCATGAAGAAGAGGTTTGTAGCATATGTCTCGACAATCTGTACCGTGGATTGACGACGGTGACTGTTTTGGACTGCCAACACGAGTTTCACCCGGACTGCATAAGGCGGTGGCTCGTTGACGGCCAGAATTTCTGCCCCCTCTGCAAAGCTCCGGCGATCAAGTGACCTCATATAATACAAGTACCATTTTTAATGAATTTGGCAAAACTTTATTGGTCTGTTTAGACTAAACGATTTAAACATATTGTATTAGTACTGTTAATGATCGTTTCATCAATTCTTAGATTTGTTGAAGGATCTATTTAATACTAGTAAACCAATTATTTATCTGATTGTATCGGTATTTATCGTTTCTTCAATTCTTAGATATATGGATGGCTGATTATAACTCAGTGGCATTAAAAACAATCGACTACAATAAATACTCTACTAAGCATGGAAAGATTCTTATTGAATATAGTCGATCGATTTCTTTCCATATTTAAAAAGTTTCAAATTTTTATTTGTTTTGGTAGCGTCATTCATAAGATAAGAGACAGGATTCAAATAAATTTGTCACAATTGATTAAGTTAATCTTAATGTTATAAATAAGGAATATATTGCTATTAGATAGAATCCACCTGAAAAATCAAAATTAATATCAATAGTAGAAATAAAAGTTACTCCCTCCGTCCGCGAATAGGAGTCCCATTTCATTCCGGCACGGGTCTTAAGAAATATTAGGAAAAGTGGGTGGAAGAAAGTTAGTGGAATATGGGGTCCACTTGTATATATTAGTTTTAAATGATATGTGAGTGAAATGAGTTGGTGGAATGTAGGGTCTCTTTACCATTTATAGTAATAATGAACCGGGACTCTTATTCGCGGACGGGCTAAAATGGAAAAACGGGACTCCTATTCGCGGACGGAGGGAGTACTTTCCATGTGATTCTCAACCACAAAATTTTCATAATGAAAGCGCAGAATAAGATTCTTCCCAAAATATTTGAGATCAAGCAAGCTTAAACTTATACGACGGGTCTAGGAATTTGGATTCGGGTGTACGACATATAGTTACATGAGTTTGAAAATCCGTACAATCCTTTTCATTGTATTAGATGCAAATGTCGTGCATAGACGTGAATATAACGACTAAACAAGAAATTCTATAATATAGATATAAACCTTTTTTCGACATAAAATATTTGAGTAAAGTTTTTTTTTAATAAAATAGTACTAATAGTGTTTAGAAGTAAACCTTGTGAACCTAAATAATTTAAGCAAAATGTCAATTATTTTAAAAAAAATTATAGATATGAATATATTTGCTACAAAATAGATAAAATACTACTCCTTCCTTCCTTTAAATTTTGTCAAACTTTGATCGGACACGAATTTTAAGAAAAGTAATGGAAAGTGAGTTGAAAAAGTTAGTGGAATGTGGGTTCTACTTTTATATACTCCCTCCGTCCCATTAAATATGCAATATCTGCTTTTCGGCATGAGATTTTATGTAATGTTGTTTTGTGAGTTAGTGAAGAGAGAGTAAAGTAAGAGAGAAGAAAAAGTAGAGAGAGTATTGTTTCCATTTTCAGAAACATTTCATTTTTAATGGGACAGACCAAAAAGGAAACCGTTTCATTTATAATGGGACAGAGGGAGTATTAGCTTTATACTATGTGAGTGAAAATGAGTTAGTGGAATACGAGGTCCACTACCAAAAATGGTAAAAAGTGAAATGTGACGAATTTTGTGAGACGAACGGAAACGAAAAAATATGACAAACTTGGGATAGAGGAGTAGTTTAAAAGTAAATTTTTTGATTATTTGAGAATTTAATCAAGAAGTATATAAATTTATTCTTTTAATTATTTTAACAAAAAAAAAAGATAATACATCGATTCTTCAATTGTTTGAATAAAACTAAACAAAAAAAAAAAGAAGTAAATCCATTATCTTAATTAAGAAGTAAAAGGCTATTGAACTTTTAATGGTTTGATTAACATAAAACGTGAAAAAACGGTAAACAAATTGTATTAACAAAAAAATTGAAATACGTACTAAGTAAAATGATAGAGAAACTTTAATTGTTAGAATAAAACAAAACTAAAAAAAGGTAAAGAAATCAAAACATAAAAAGAATTGAATTATGCAGCTATGTCTGAACTAAGGGGTGTCAAACTCAAAACCTCAACTTCAAAAATGAGGAGCATAACCACTAGACCACCAAAATGTATTTGCTAAATTATCTCAATACATGCTACTACTTGTATTTAGTTTTGGGTACAGCCGATACCCTTGTTCTAAGGTAGATATGCCATATATATCTTCAAACCTCACACTTTTTAAACTCCGACTTTTCAAATCCTTTCAAAATCATCCTTTTAAATTGATTTTGAAGGAACGTCGGTTGTGTAGCCGAAAGTTATCAAAGAGGTAAGAATCTAAATTCTTTCAAGTTATCTAAGAAGTAAGAACCTAAATTCTTTCTAAACTAGTAATATATGGCTTTGATTTTATTTGATTCAGTATCTTTTATTTTAATTAGTTATTCTTATTTGTTTTTCTTACATTCTGTAAGCTTTATTTATTTATCTGGCTTGATTAGCAAGATACATTTTAGGATTTAGAATTCTATAAATAATAGAATTCTACAGTATTAATTTTCATTCATTGAAAAATAAAATTAATTACTTGTTCTCATTCCCAGTTCTGACGAAATTGCCCGCCAGCATCTCAACTAGGATTTATCTTTTCCTCTATGTGTTTGTTCAAATCGTGGTGCTCAGGCTCGATAGGTCAAGGACCTATCAATACCATGCACGTATAATTATTAATTATTTTTTTTATCAATTTCTTTTATAACGATTTGCTTCTCAATATATTGGTTGCAAACAACCAATTAATTTTACGCATGATATTACTACCTCCGTCCCCCATAATTTGTCACCATTTGACCCGACACGGATTTTAAGAAATGTAATAGAAAGTGGGTTGAAAAAGTTTATGGCATGTGGGTCTTACTTTTATATATAAGTTTTATAATAAAATGTGAGTAGAAATGAATTAGTGGAATATGAGGTCCACTACCAAAAATGGTAAAGTGAAAGATGACAAATTTTTAGGGATGGACGAAAATGGAAATAGGTGATAAAAATTTTCAGGGACGGAGGGAGTATAATTCTTGAAATTAAATTAAATAACATAATTTAACTAGTCAATTATAATACTCCCTCCGTCCACAAAAAATATGACATATTTACCATTTCTGCCCATCCACAAAAAATAGAGCACATTCATTTATGAAAAAATTTCAACAAAATAATAACCCTACACATCATTTTATTTACCATTTGTGCCATTAGAATTTAAACTTCTCAGTTACACTAACACTACTTCTCTCTTAATTTTTTCTCCTTCTTTCTTACTTTTTTTTACTTCCGTCTTACTTTATTAATTCTATACTAAAATCCGTGTCATATACTAATTGCCCTATTTTTTTGGATGGAGGGAGTATTAATAAGCACATAAGTATATGTATATACTAATCCTAGCCTGACGGCATTTCGTGCGTGGTTTGGCACTTGGCGCCTTCGACGACCGCAACGCAACCACAATTCCGTAGACCGGATGGTGGCCCATGCTCCATTAATTTTCAAGAATCGGAGACTTGAACCGGTTCCTGGTTGGAGGCTTGGAGACTTGAAAATCAGTGGTAATTAATGTTATTGACTACTGTATAATTTATCATTCCACTAATTAAAACTCCTACCAAGTGATAACGTTCGATCCTCTTATTTTTAAAATTTTGTATGTGATGAAAAATAATACACAAAGGCAAAATATAAGGGGTCTTCCTAGCAACGAGAAATACCGCCGCAACTGTTAATAATGGTTGAGGCGTTGAGCTAAAAATATTTCCTTAAGTTAACATGTGAAAATCCTAGCTCTGACATTGTTCTTGCAGTATATTTTTACTATGTTTGATGGGTAGCTTTAATATTTGAATAGATAAGATTATTAAAAATAAAGGACTATATAGTTGTGAAATTTGTTTTATAAAAAAATAAGCGATTAAAATTTATTTATTTATTACTCCCTCCGTCCTGCATAAAAAAATGTAATAGAAAGTGAGTTGAAAAAGTTAGTGGCATGTGAGTCCTACTTTTATATATTAGTTTTATAATAAAATATGAGAGATAATGAGTTAGTGGACCATTACTAAAATTGGTAAAAGTGAAAGGTGATAAATTTTTAGGGACGGACGAAAATAGAAATAAGTGACAAATTTGCAGGCAGAGACGGAGGGAGTATTTTTTATTTGTTTAGGTAGCATAAATTCTGCCATGGCCTTTCAAGATAATTAAGTTTAAAGTTTGATTAAATTAATCTTGATATTATAAATAAGCTGGAATATATCGACTTTGACATTATCAAATCCAAACCAGATTTACATAATCAAAACGCAAAACCCAAATTAAATATTTACTATATAAATCTTCTAAGCTTCGAAATAAAGCAACTCCATGTACTTCTAACCATGCAAATTTCCATAATCAAAGCACAAAATCAGATTCTACCCAAAATATATTTGGGCCGAAGCTACACTACATATATATCGTCACCCTAGCTATCGCCTCATTCCTCATACTTTTCAAAACTCCCTCTCAAATTTCTCCCAAAGATCAATGGCAATGGAAGCTACACAGACAGGGACACTCGTTCTTGAATCCCAAGCGATTCTCTGGTGGCCATGGACCACGGAGGAGTATCAAAGCACCGCGACGAGGTTTAATGAATTAGCCGAACGTGAAGGAACTACCGTTGAGGTCGTGCCTTTTGGCACCCCTCCTATGGCCTTCTCTTCCCTTCTTCCCAATGTCTACGGCTTGTATATCCGTGTGTGGGCCGTCAACAACGCAGCTGCATCCGACAACCACGTAGATTCGCCCCAAGACGACGTTCTCTCCGGTTTCAGGACACGTCTCTGCGACGAAACCGATCAAGAAGACGAAGAAGTTTGTTGCATATGCCTCGATGATCTGTACCGGGGATCGGTGACTACTTTGGAGTGCGGCCACGAGTTTCATCCTGACTGCATAAGGCGGTGGCTCGTCCGCGGCCAGAACTTCTGCCCCCTCTGCAAAGCTCCCACAATCCGGTGACCAGGCAGAGCACATTGCGTGGTATTCACGTTCATGTCTTTGAATTCAAGATTCTCTTAGTTTGAATTTATTTATCTGGTTTTAGCATACAAGATTACATACTGTCGAGTCTCGGTTATTTATTTTACTGTCGCCTTGTATAACTTAAGCGGACGATGCATTTGGTTCGAAACTTGAAAAATCGGGCCCCGTGTTAACCTTCCTTTGACGGAAAAAGCTGCCTGTTCTTGGTGTGGAGCCGCCGTTCTGATCAGATCAATAAGCGGTGAAAAAGGGCTACCTTCGCAGAGCTATACTGACCGGTATAAAAGCCATGACAGAAAAGCTGCCTGCAAAAAAAGAAGTGTGAAAGCCGTTCTACCGATTAATATAAATAAGGTTGTGAACTGGAAAAGGCTGCCCTAGAAAGTGCGTTAGCTACCGACTGGTCGGATTTGGGGTTCAAGTGTGTAAGAGTTTCGCATCAAATGCATCTGATATTGAGGTTATTCACCTTGGCGACGGGATTATAAGTTTTCGAGACTTGATGTCCGTGGTTTTGTTGCTTGATCGGATACGTCGATTCACATTTGGAGAGTCGAGTGTTTGGATGTGTCGTTTATGCCATGTTTTGTGTTGTGTTTTGGTTAACTGAGAGATACGAATATTGTAATGTTTAAACCAAGTTTATATATAGAAGGGGTTTTTTTATGGTTTTATGGTTCATGTGTTTGGAGTTCTGTGTATTTATTTCATTGTAATTATTTAATGCAATTCAGGTTTCCATTCTTGATACAAGTTTATCGGTTTTATATGTCACAAATTTCTTAATTAGTAGTAATGCATTATCCAATTATCTACAAAAATTAAATACTTCAAACTAGTAAAATATAGTATTAACTAGAATTTATCATTCCACTAATTAAAAATCTACAAAAGTGATAACGGTCGATCCTCTTATTTATAAAATTTTGTATGTGATGAAAAATTTTACACAAAGGCAAAATATAAGGGTTCTTCCCGCGACGACTGCTTCTGACTTTGCTAAACCGAGAAATACCCGCAACTGTTAATAATGGTTGAGCTAAAAATTTTCTTTTTCTTGAAGTGAACATGTGAAAATCCTAGCTCATTGTTCATTCATTTAATTTTAATATGTTTGTTGGGTATAAGCTTTAAGGGTCCTCTTCTTATACTTGTGTTAATATTCTCATGTCTTATTATTGATATTTGTAATACAATATATTGATATAAAAAAAACATTCACGTAAATTATGATATGATAACATAACTAAAATTCTTATATAGGGATGTAATCAATTGCTAACTAATTACCAATCTCAAATTGAGACTAATTTTCAACCATTAAATTAGAAGATCTTGTGGTTAATATAATGTCAAGTGTAATATATTTTAAATTTAAATAATTATTAATTAAATTAAAAGGGTATTAATGTCAAATCCTATATGTAGTAATTATAACTAACTACTTTCTCTCTCCTCAAAATCATCTCAAATCTTTAAATTTACGTAACTCTCTCAATTTAAATTATTTTTTCGCAAAAAATATATCAAATTAAAGGTAATTTAATAAGGATTCCAACGAGATCTTAATTGCATATGTTCCGATGATGTTCGGGTGATGAAATTTGATAAATTATATTTCAATTTTCGTACATGTTGATAAGCAGCTTTTATCAACAAATGCAAAAAAAAATCTCAATGTATTGTAGGCAAAATCTCAATATTATGCATGTCCAATCTCAATAAAAATGTGTTGATATTTTCTTGTCCTTGTATTAATATTCTAATGTCATATTTGTAATACACAATGTTGATATAAAAAAACACCCACGAAAATTATCATATGATAACATAATGACCATATTACCCTTTTGTTGATATTTTATGTACTATTTATTGAGATTTGTGAGCTTTAATCTCATCCACTCATTTTAAAATCCAAGGGTGAAGATTTAGTCTTGATTTTTGATTAGGATGCTATAAGCATTAGAATAAGACCCTATATTCTCAGTATCACAAGCAACCAAAAGTTTTGAGAGTAGTATTAAACATTATTTAATCTTATATTTCTGAATTTGTTTTAGTAGCGTCAATCATATAACAATAAAACATGGACTTCAAATATATTTTACGTTTGACATGCTTTGATTAAAAACTTAGATCGAAGACTCAGAGGACGTTCTCTCCGGCATCAAGGCGCGTCGCTGCGACGACAATGCCGATATTGAAGATGAGAAGGAAGTTTGTTGCATATGTTTGGACGATCTGTACCGTGGATCGGTGACTACTTTGGATTGCGGCCACGAGTTTCATCCTGGCTGCTTACGGCGGCTCTTCCACGGTAAGAACTTCTGCTCCCGATGAAGCGACCTCGCGTAACGCAAGCTTCTCTCTTAGAGCAATAGTAGTACTATGTTTTTGTTATAGTCATGTTTTTATATTTTGGCAAACCTTTATTTGTTTATTTAATATCATGTTTGATCTACCAACTCTATATTTATTGTCTTATATAATCGATACTACATTTAAACAAGGGGGGAAGGAAGAGATAGACATTGATGAATTGCGGCTAACTCGGATATGCTCGTTCGGATCGAAGCTATTGAGGATTGGATTCGGATTCGGATAGTAGATGAGACGTGATACGAACTCACGGATCATGAATCAGATCCAAAGGTTCTCGACATGATAGTGCCTCTCTAGAGCACAAGGTTAAAACACAATATTACCAAAACGTAAAAGATATACTCCCTCTGTCCCACATAATTCATCTCACTTTGACCGGACACGGGTTTTAAGAAATATAATGAAAAGTAAGTTGAAAAATTAGTGGAATGTGAGTCTCACTTTTATATATTAGTTTTATAATAAAATGTGAGTAGGAATGAGATAGTGGAATATGGGGTCCACTACCAAAAATGGTAAAAGTGAAATGTGATAAATTATGTGGGACGGACTGAAATGAAAAAATAGGACAAATTATGTGGGACAGAGGGAGTATTAAGCAACTCGTTGTTTATTGGAGTATGTATTTTCTTGTTTAATAGGAGTAATATGGTGCCAGGCATTGGTCTCCGATGATTGGAACGCTGACCAAGATCCCACCTATATGTAGAGAGTGATTACCACATATAGGCGAGAGAGAGGAAGAATTAAGAAGGAGATACAATTTGCATTAATTCATATATGTCAAATTACAACGATAAAACAACTTATATAGCTGCATGTACGGTAATAACAACTCAATCAATAAACCAACTAACTATGATCCCATGCAATCGCGCCTATTGCATTAATTCATATATGTCAAATTACAACAATAAAGCAACTTATATAGCTGCATGTACGGAAATAACAACTCAATCAACAAACTAACTAACTATGATCCCATGCAATTGCGCCTATAGTGATTCGATCCTTGGTTCACACGTGTTGCATGCATCCATGCAACACTTTATTCTACTCTCATCTAAGCGCTGACTCAACTTATTTTAACACAAGTGATACCCGCAAGTGTACGGGGTTAGTGTAGCAATTAGCAAACAGGAGTATCGTATCCCACAGAGACAAATTCGTATCAACTTAACTACCACGAACAAATGTTGACTACTATCTAGAGAATCAGGAAAGTTTTGGTTTTGTTGTAACGCTACGAAAAGCATATAATGAATAAATAGACAAATAAAAGCAAATAAACACGGAGTGAAAAGATAATATGGAGAAAATTGTAGAACTCAAGGATCCGATGCACAATTCCAAGCTCTTATCCAATCAATTTGTCTTACCTTTTGGTGTCTCTAGAATTACTAAGTCGACCACAATTATAGATTAAACCCCCTCCCGAGTTGAGAAACCTGTAGATTAGGTGCTAGGATTGAAGTCCCCTTCTAATCCTAAACCCCTAACTCCCAAAAGCTCGATTAGGTCAAAGACCCCACTCAAAACCTCAACTCTCCCGAGTTTTATTGGATTAAGGTGTGAATTATTCCTATTTCCAGATTAATTATTTCATCTCCCGATTAATCTAATTAATCCTACACAATCAAGTGGTGATCAAGCAATTGAAAGGAATAAACCCAAGAATAATCAAATAACTACAAGAGCAAGGTAAGAACAAAATTAATTGGATAAAAACTATGAAATTAGTGCATCTTCACCAAGAATTCTACAAAAAGGGATTTAGCTACTCATGTTCTTCATAAAAACCATGTTCAAAACAAAAGATTCTATGAAATACATGGAGAAAAGATTAAGATACTCCTGTGAGAATGAATCTATGGAATGAAGTCTTCAATCTTCAATTCTCTCTTTAGAAGTGTTCTTGGAGATGTGTGTGGGTGTTGGAGGCGGTAAGTGTTGAATGATATGAACCCTAGGCGTTTTCCCTTTAATCTCCCATCAAAAATAGCATTTTTGGCAAGAGAATACGCCAAAATAGCATACCCGGCCAGGTGGAATTATAAAGAGCAAAATTCACCTGGCCGGGTGGTCATTTTCGACCACTTTCTGACCCTTTTCACGCAGAATTGCTGTACCCGGCCGGGTGAATTTATATTGTAATAATTCACCCGGCCGCGTGAAAGTTTCTGGACAGCGCAGTGTTCTTGTAACGGCCATAACTTCTTCTACCGAACTCCGATTGAGATGTGCGAGATACCCACGCGAAGCTATTTCGGAGACGAAGAGATTGATATGCATTAGGGGCTGATTGGACTTCAAAATCTCCAATAAATATTGTCTCAAACCAAGGCTACTGCACATCCACATATTTTGTACCTTTTCTACACATTCTTAACAAAATGGTCAACATACCAACATAATAGAAAAGTAGATATAAACATGTCCAATAATAGACAAAATATGATTAAATTCATACATAACCACCCTCTAAAACCATGCAAAATCCAAGTATGTCAAGCGCTTATTCATGGCTCGTGTTTCACGTACCATAATATAATGAGTCGAGCATTATTTATCGCATAATATAGCACATGTAGGCAAAATATAAGGGAGTATCTCCATAATTGCTCTCTGACGATGCTAACATTAAAAAATACCCTACAACTATTAATACTAATAGAGCTAGTAATTTTTATGTCAAAATTATTAAAAGTAAACATAAAAGATTGTTTAGTAGTGGTTTTTTATAAAATCAAAGCAATATATAAATAAAGTTTCAATTTTTATTTCTGAATTTGTTTTAGTAGCCTAAATTATACAACGTGCTCCTTAAATAATGTTTATGCTCTGGTTATATAAATTATATTAATATTAACAGTATAAAGAAAGAAACTATCAGCATAGATAGGGCTGGCAAATCGTGCGGATTGAGTCGTTATCGGGTCAACCCAATATCGACCCAATTTTATCGGATCCCAACCCAACCCAAATCATCGTGTTCTTATCGGGTTCAACCCAAACAGATTCGTGTCGGATTTGTGCGGATTTCGTGTCATCCAAAAAAATATTGGTCGTGTCGGATTCGTGCGGATTTCGTGCCATTCAAAAAAATATTGGTCATCTTTTAATGATAGTAAGTTAGTACACAATATAAACGTTATACGATAACGACCGACATACGATATTATATAATTAAAATTTGATATTACACAATAAAATAAGATATTACAAAAATTAAAATAATTAATTATTTAAATAATGTTTAAATCCAAATAATAAAATTAAAGTATATTAAAATTAAATCTAACAAAGAAAGTTAAAATAATTAAAATAATTATTTTTTAATAAAATTTAAGTATGCAGTAATATTTTTTTATCATAAAAAATAATTAATAATAGTATTAATCATATTTTTACTAATAATATTAAAATTTAATATTTTTAATTAATAAAAATAATTAAAATTTAAATTTAATATATTATTTTAATTAATAAAAATAATCAAAATAAAAAATTTTTGTTAACGGATAACACAACCCGACCCACATCCGACCCAACCCAACCCAAAATTTTCAGGTTCTTATTGGCTGGCAACTTTTGATCCAATACGATAATCTGACACGAATCCGCACGAAGTTAACCCGGCACGAACATGCACGTTTAAGAGGACCCAAATCTTAAACGTGCGTGTTCGTGTCGGGTTAACTTCGTGCGGATTCGTGTCGAATTATCGTGTCGGATCAAAAATTGCCAGCCCTAGACATTATTAAATCCAATTCAAACCCAAATATAACGTTTTATCTTTTATTTAAACTATTTTTAATATTATCTAATCAGCAAATCATCATCCGCCTCCACCATATTCAAACCCTTGCCATTCTCGTTCACTCACCAGAATTACACCCTCACTCACATGGCCATAACCGTTAATTTTGTTTTTTTTATAATCACGAAAATTTATATATGTAACCTTCCTCTGGCCTCATTCCTCATACTTTTCAAAGCACTAATTAAATTCTCAAATTTCTCCAAAGATCAAAGGCGATGGACGAGACAGAGACAGAGATAGATGATCTTGAATTTGAAGAAAGTAGTACTACTAGATGGTGGCCATCAAGCATGGGAGAAGTTCGTGTGGCCTTGCCTGCTGTTGATCCCCTTGCCCAAATCCAACGCCGCCACCGTCCTCCCGCGATCCGCCCCAAGGCGACGTTCTCTCCGGTGTCAAGACGCGTCGCTGCTAAGATACGGATCAACATGATGAAGAAGAAGTTTGTAGCATATGTCTCGACAATCTGTACCGTGGATCGGCGACGGTGACTGTTTTGGACTGCCAACACGAGTTTCACCCGGACTGCATAAGGCGGTGGCTCGTCGACGGCCAGAACTTCTGCCCTCTCTGCAAAGCTCCGGCGATCAAGTGACCTCATATAATACTAGTACCATTTTTAATGAATTTGGCAAAACTTTATTTATTGGTCTGTTTAGACTAAACGAATTAAACATACTTTATGAGGAATGATCGTTTAATCAATTCTTAGATTTGTTGAAGGATCTATTTAATACTAGTCGGTATTTATCGTTTCTTCAATTCTTAGATATATAACTCAGTGGCATTAAAAACAATCGACTACAATAAATACTCTACTAAGCATGAAAAGATTCTTATTGAATATAGTCGATTTCATTCCACATTTAAAAAGTTTCAAAATTTTTATTTGTTTTGGTAGCGTCATTCATAAGATAAGAGACGGATTCAAATAAATTTGTCACAATTGATTAAGTTAATCTTAATGTTATAAATAAGGAATATATCGCTATTAGATAGAATCCACCTGCAAAATCAAAATTAATTTCAATAGTAGAAACAAAAGTTACTTTCCATGTGATTCTCAACCACAAAATTTTCATAATGAAAGCGCAAAATAAGATTCTTTCCAAAATATTTGAGATCAAGCAAGCTTAAATTTATACAGCGGATCCAGGATTTGGATTCGGGTGTACGACATATAGTTACATGAGTTTGAAAATTCGAATAATCCTTTTCATTGTATTAAATGCAAATGTCGTGACATGAATATAACGACTAAACAAGGAGTACCTGACGCCATTCTCCAAATGGATAAATTCCCCAATAAATTCTTGGGTTTATTACAAGAAATTTCAGTTGGGTTTAGAGCATCCACAATAAGAATAGGTCAGTCATAGGCCAACCACTCTCTCTCTGCCACGTGATCAGCACTAAAAATCCACCTGTCACATCATCATTTTAATCAAATAGGCTAGCTTAAGGCTAGCCACAGGCTAGCTGCAATAAAAATAATTCAAAAACAACTACATTTACGGAATTAAATTTATGATAAATTACGGAATTAAATTTACGAGACATATATGGGAAAATTTATTCATTTCATTTTATAAAAAAGGTACATAGATAAAAAAAAAGTACATATTATTTTTAAAAAACGGGTTTCGATACACGAGCCCCGCCTCTCTCTACTCCTCATCCTCATCGTCGTCACCGCCGTCGCAGCAGTCCTCTAAAATCGCGTATATATAGTGTTTCAAAAAAATTCAAAAAAAAAAAAAAAACGGCGCTGGCCGATCGGCAGTGGCGGCGAGTGGAAATCGGCGTGCGCTCGCCGATTTCTACGCTGAAAAGGCGCTGGCCGGTCCCAATGGTTCGGCTAGCCGACCGGTTAGCGACGCGAATCGGCTAGCCGGTACACTAGCCGCCATTGTGGATGCTCTTAAGTAGAACAGAGCTAAGGTTTTGATTCATTTGGAGGATAAAGAGAGTAACCAAAATTACAACCCGATCCGCCGTTGTTGTAAATGCGCTGCTTTTCATTTTAATGTTCTGCGACTTTAGTTGTTTGCTTTTGCTATTTGGTAAAATTCCTTCCACATTTAGAGAAGGTTTTATTTTTAGGTATTATAAATAACTGAAATCGCATCTTTTTGTTCACCTCTCTAGAGCACAAGGTCAAAACACAATATTACCAAAACCTAAAAGATATGCTCCCTTCGTTCCTTGTTAATAGAAACATTTCTTTTTGGCACGGAGTTTAAGAATAGTGTGTTAAATGGATAATGGAAAAAGTAAGAGATAATAAAGTAAGAGAGATGAAGAGAGAATAAAGTAAAAGTGAGAATTACTTTTTACCAAAAATAGAAATGACTCAATTAACTTGGAATTTCCCGAAATAGAAAAATGACTCTGTTAACATGGAACGAAGGGAGTATTAAGCAACTCGTTGTTTATTGGAGCATCTATTTTCTTGTTTAATAGGAGTAATATGGTGCAAGACCGGGGTCTCAGATGATCGGAACGGTGACCGAGATCCTGTGGTAAAGCAAACCATATCCCACATTGGAGAATTGGAGAATGAACAAGAGTTGCAAACATATAAATGGGCTTTTCCAACTCCATTAGTATGAGGCTATTTGGGGTGTACCCTATCAGCAAAACCGTGAGGGCTTTGCCCAAAGCGGGCAATATCATAATAATGTGGAGTTCGAGTGTGCACCACCAATACGATCTCACCTACACGTAGAGAGTTACCACATATAGGCGAGAGAGAGGAAGAAGAAGGAGAAGCAGGAAGAAGAAGGAGAAGCAATTTGCATTAATTCAACTTACAACGATATAGCAACTTATATAGCTGCATGTACGGAAATAACAACTCAATCAACCTACACGTAGAGAGTTACCACAGATAGGCGAGAGAGAGGAAGAAGAAGGAGAAGCAGGAAGAAGAAGGAGAAGCAATTTGCATTAATTCAACTTACAACGATAAAGCAACTTATATAGCTGCATGTACGGAAATAACAACTCAATCAACCTACACGTAGAGAGTTACCACAGATAGGCGAGAGAGAGGAAGAAGAAGGAGAAACAATTTGCATTAATTCATATATGTCAAATTACAACGATAAATCAACTTATATAGCTCCACGTACGGAAATAACAACTCAATCAACAAACTAACTAACTATGATCTCATGCAATCGCGCCTATGGTGATTCGTAGCATGCAACACTTTATTCTACTCTCATCTGCGTTTATTCTTAGCTCGTGTTTCGCATAATGAGTCGAGCATTATTTATCGCATAATATATCACATGTAGGCAAAATATAAGGGAGTATCTCCATAATTGCTCTCAACAATGCTAACATTGAAAAATACCCTACAACTATTAACACTGGTAGAGCTTGTAATTTTTATGTCAAAATTCTGGTTATGCCACTATTCTATTTCTTACATACTACTATATTTTTATGCAGTTTTTATGTTTGATGGGAATAAAGACAAGTTTAGCTATAATCTCTCAAGAAATAAGATTATTAAGAGTAAACATACAAGATTGTTTAGTAGTGATATTTTTATAAAATTATAATTTTTATTTGTGAATTTGTTTTAGTAGCGTAAATTATACAATGTTCCCCTGAAATAAAGTTTATGTTTTGATTAAATAATTTATATTAATATTAACAGTATAAAGAAGGAAACTATCGGCATAGACACTATTAATTCCAATTCAAACCCAAATACAAAGTTTATCTTTTATTTAAACTATTTTTAATACTATTATCTAACCAGCAAATCATCATCCGCCTCCACCACATCAGCATTCGCAGGATTCTAACCCTTGCCATACTCGTTCACTCACAAGAATTACACCCTCACTCACGTGGCCATAACCGTTAGTTTTGTTTTCTTATAATCACGAAAATTTCTATAATTAATCGGATACCTTATATATTTAACCTTCAACCTTTGGCCTCTCATTCCTCATACTTTTCAAAACACTAATTAAATTCTGAAATTTCTCCAAAGATCAAAGGCGATGGACGAGACAGACACAGAGATAGATGATCTTGAATTTGAAGAAAGTAGTACTACTAGATGGTGGCCATCAACCATGGGAGAAGTTCGTGTGGACTTGCCTGCTGTTGATCCCTTTGCCCAATATTCTAATTACTTTGTTCCTGTCGTCCTAAATCCAACGCCGCTGGCCCCCTCCCGCGATCCGCCCCAAGGCGACGTTCTCTCCGGTTTCAAGACACGTCGCATTGACGATAAGGATCAACATGAAGAAGAGGTTTGTAGCATATGTCTCGACAATCTGTACAGTGGATCGGCGACGGTGACTGTTTTGGACTGCCAACACGAGTTTCACCCGGACTGCATAAGGCGGTGGCTCGTCGACGGCCAGAACTTCTGCCCTCTCTGCAAAGCTCCGGCGATCAAGTGACCTCTTTTAGTTTGAATGTTAGGGATTCCATATGTCAATGAAATTATGAAATACTAGTACTACCATTTTTTATGAATTTGGCAAAACTTTAGTGGTTTATTTAATTATCGTTTCATCAATTCTTAGATTTGTTTGAGGGGATCTATCAAATACTAGTAAACCAATTAATCTGATTGTATCGGTATTTATCGTTTCTTCAATTCTTAGATGTATGGATGATTATAACTCAGTGGCATTAAAAACAATCGACTATACCACTAAGCATGGAAAGATTCTTATTGAATATAGTCGATTTCCTTCCATATTTAAAAAGTTTCAAATTTTTATTTGTTTTGGTAGCGTCGTTCATAAAAGATGGATTCAAATAAATTTGTCACAATTGATTAAGTTAATCTTAATGTTATTAATAAGGAATATATCGCTCTTAGATAGAATCCACCTGAAAAATCAAAATTAATTTCAATAGTAGAAACAAAAGTTACTTTCCATGTGATTCTCAACCACAAAATTTTCATAATGAAAGCGCAAAATAAGATTCTTCCCAAAATATTTGATATCAAGCAAGCTTAAATTTATACAGCGGATCCAGGATTTTGGATTCGGGTGTATGACATATAGTTACATGAGTTTGAAAATTCGAATAATCCTTTTCATTGTATTAAATGCAAATGTCGTGACATGAATATAACGACTAAACAAGGAGTTATTGACGCCATTCTCCAAATGGATAAATTCCCCAATAAATTCTTGGGTTTATTACAAGAAATTTCAGTTGGGTTTAGAGCATCCACAATAAGAATAGGTCAGCCACTCTCTCTCCCTGCCAAGTCATCAGCACTAAAAATCCACCAGCCACATCATCATTTTAATCAAATAGGCTAGCCTAAGGCCAACCACAGGCTAGCCGCAATAAAAATAATTCAAAAACAAATACATTTACGGAATTAAATTTACGAGACATATATGGGAAATTTATTCATTTCATTTTAAAAAAAAGGTACATAGATAAAAAAAAAAGTACATATTTAAAAAAAAAAACGGGCTTCCACACACGAGCCCCGCCTCTCTCTACTCCTCATCGTCGTCGCTGCCGTCGCATCAGTCCTCTAAAATCGCGTATATATAGTGTTTCAAAAAAATTCAAAAAATAAAAAAAAAAGGCGCTGGCCGATCGCTCACCGATCGGCACGCCATTGTGGCGGCCCGCGCATCGGCGAGCTCCTGGAAATCTGCGTGCGCTCGCTGATTTCTACGCCGAAAAGGCGCTGGCCGGTCCCAAGCGAATCGGCTAGACGGTGCGCTAGCCGCCATTGTGGATGCTCTTAAGTAGAACAAAGCTAAGGTTTTGATTCATTTGGAGGATAAAGAGAGTAACCAAAATTACAACCTGATCCGCCGTTGTTGTAAAAGCGCTGCTTTTCATTTTAATGTTCAGCGACTTTATTTGTTTGCTTTTGCTATTTGGTAAAATTCCTTCCACATTAAGAGAAGGTTTTATTTTTTAGGTATTATAAATAACTGAAATCGCATCTTTTTGTTCACCTCTCTAGAGCAAGGTCAAAACACAATATTACCAAAACCTAAAAGATATGCTCCCTCCGTTCTTTGCTAATAGAAACATTTCTTTTTGGCACGGAGTTTAAGAATAGTATGTTAAATGGATAGTGGAAAAAGTAAGAGATAATAAAGTAAGAGAGATGAAGAGAGAATAAAGTAAAAGTGAGAATTACTTTTTACCAAAAATAGAAATGACTCAATTAACTTGGAATTTCCCGAAATAGAAAAACGACTCTGTTAACATGGAACGAAGGGAGTATTAAGCAACTCGTTGATTATTGGAGTATCTATTTTCTTGTTTAATAGGAGTAATATGGTGCAAGACCGGGGTATCAGATGATCGGAACGGTGACCGAGATTCTGTGGTAAAGCAAACCATATCCCACATTGGAGAATTGGAGAATGAACAAGAGTTGCAAACATATAAATGGGCTTCTCCAACTCCATTAGTATGAGGCCATTTGGGGTGTACCCCAAGAGCAAAACCGTGATGGCTTTGCCCAAAGCGGACAATATCATAATAATGTGGTATTCGAGTGTGCACCACCAATACCTAACAGATCCCACCTATACGTAGAGAGTTACCACAGATAGGTGAGAGAGAGGAAGAAGAAGGAGAAGCAATTTGCATTAATTCAACTTACAACGATAAAACAACTTATATAGTTGCATGTACGGAAATAATAACTCAATCAACCTACACGTAGAGAGTTACACAGATAGGCGAGAGAGAGGAAGAAGAAGCAGCAATTTGCATTAATTCATATATGTCAAATTACAACGATAAAGCAACTGATATAGCTCCACGTACGGAAATAACAACTCAATCAACAAACTAACTAACTATGATCTCATGCAATCGCGCCTATGGTGATTCGATCCTTGGTTCACACGTGTTGCATGCATCCATGCAACACTTTATTTTACTCTCATATGCGTTTATTCTTAGCTCGTGCTTCGCATATCGTAATATAATGAGTCGAGCATTATTTATCGCATAATATATCACATGTAGGCAAAGTATAAGGGAGTATCTCCATAATTTCTCTCGACAATGCTAACATTGAAAAATACCCTACAACTATTATTACTGGTAGAGCTTGTAATTTTTATGTCAAAATTCTTGTTATGCTACTATTCTATTTCTTACATACTCCTTCCGTTCTATAATAATGGAGGCGAAACTTTTCAGCACGGAGATTAAGAAAAATTGTGTTAGGTGAGTTAAGTAAAGAGAGAATGAAGTGGAAAATGAAAAAGGTAGAGAGATGAAGAGAGAAAAAAGTAAGAGAGAGTAAAGTAGGTGTGGAAAAATGTCTTGACTTTTACTAGAAAGAGAAATAACTCTATTACTATGGAACTTACCAAAATGATAAAATAACTCTATTAATATGGAACGGAGGGAGTACTACGGTACTATTTTTATGCAGGTTTTATGTTTGGTGGGAATAAAGAAAAGTTTAGCTATAATCTCTGAACAAATAAGATTATTAAAAGTAATTAAGCATAAAAGATTGTTTAGTAGTGATTTTTTATAACATCATAGCAATCTATGAATAAAGTTTTAATTTTTATTTCTGAATTTGTTTTAGTAGCGTAAATTTTACAACGTGCCCCTGAAATAAAATTTATGTTTTGATTATATAATTTATATTAATATTAACAGTATAAAGAAGGAAATTATCGACATAGATAGGGCTGGCAAATCGTGCGGATTGGGTCACTATCGGGTCAACCCAATATCGACCCAATGTTATCGGATCCCAACCCAACCCAAATCATCGTGTTCTTGTCGCAACCCAAACAGATTCGTGTCGGATTTGTGCAGATTTCGTGTCATACAAAAAAATATCGGTCGTGTCGGATTCGTGCGGATTTCGTGTCATCCAAAAAAATATTGGTCATCTTTTAATGATAGTAAGTTACTACAAAATATAAACGGTATACGATAACGACCGACATATGATATTATATAATTAAAATTTGATATTACACCATAAAATAAGATATTACAAAAATTAAAATAATTAATTATTTAAATAATGTTTAAATCCAAATAATAAAATTAAAGTATATTAAAATTAAATCTAACAAATAAAGTTAAAATAATTATTTTTTAATAAAATTTAAGTATGCAGTCATATTTTTTTATCATAAAAAATAATTAATAATAGTATTAATCATATTTTTACTAATAAAATTAAAATTAGAATATTTTTTAATTAATAGAAATAATTAAAATTAAAATTTAATATATTATTTTAATTAATAACATAATCAAAATAAAATATTTTTTCTTAACGGATAACCCAACCCGACCCGCATCCGACCCAACCCAACCCACAATTTCCGGGTTCTTATTGGGTCGACCCTATAAGGACCCAAATCTTAAACGTGCGTGTTCGTGTCGGGTTAACTTCGTGCGAATTCGTGTCGGATAAAAAATTGCCAGCACTACATGATTGACATTATTAAATCTAATTCAAACCCAAATACAAAGTTTATCTTTTATTTAAACTATTTTTAATACAATTATCTAATCAGCAAATCATCATCCGCCTCCACCACATCAGCATTCGCAGGATTCTAACCCTTGCCATACTCGTTCACTCACAAGAATTACACCCCTACTCACATGGCCATAACCGTTAGTTTTGTTTTCTTATAATCACGAAAATTTCTATAATTAATCGGATACCTTATATATTTAACCTTCAACCTTTGGCCTCTCATTCCTCATACTTTTCAAAACACTAATTAAATTCTGAAATTTCTCCAAAGATCAAAGGCGATGGACGAGACAGACACAGAGATAGATGATCTTGAATTTGAAGAAAGTAGTACTACTAGATGGTGGCCATCAACCATGGGAGAAGTTCGTGTGGACTTGCCTGCTGTTGATCCCTTTGCCCAATATTCTAATTACTTTGTTCCTGTCGTCCTAAATCCAACGCCGCTGGCCCCCTCCCGCGATCCGCCCCAAGGCGACGTTCTCTCCGGTTTCAAGACACGTCGCATTGACGATAAGGATCAACATGAAGAAGAGGTTTGTAGCATATGTCTCGACAATCTGTACAGTGGATCGGCGACGGTGACTGTTTTGGACTGCCAACACGAGTTTCACCCGGACTGCATAAGGCGGTGGCTCGTCGACGGCCAGAACTTCTGCCCTCTCTGCAAAGCTCCGGCGATCAAGTGACCTCTTTTAGTTTGAATGTTAGGGATTCCATATGTCAATGAAATTATGAAATACTAGTACTACCATTTTTTATGAATTTGGCAAAACTTTAGTGGTTTATTTAATTATCGTTTCATCAATTCTTAGATTTGTTTGAGGGGATCTATCAAATACTAGTAAACCAATTAATCTGATTGTATCGGTATTTATCGTTTCTTCAATTCTTAGATGTATGGATGATTATAACTCAGTGGCATTAAAAACAATCGACTATACCACTAAGCATGGAAAGATTCTTATTGAATATAGTCGATTTCCTTCCATATTTAAAAAGTTTCAAATTTTTATTTGTTTTGGTAGCGTCGTTCATAAAAGATGGATTCAAATAAATTTGTCACAATTGATTAAGTTAATCTTAATGTTATTAATAAGGAATATATCGCTCTTAGATAGAATCCACCTGAAAAATCAAAATTAATTTCAATAATAGAAACAAAAGTTACTTTCCATGTGATTTTCAACCACTAAATTTTCATAAACGCAAAATAAGATTCTTCCCAAAATATTTGAGCACAAGCAAGCTTATACGGCGGATCTAGAATTTTGGATTCGGGGGTACGACATATATATAGTTAGATGAGTTTGAAAATCCGTACAATCCTTTTCATTGTATTAAATACAAATGTTGTGTATAAAAATCCGTACAATCCTTTTAATTGTATTAAATACCAATGTCGTGTATAGACGCGAATATAACGACAAGACAAGAAATTCTATAATATAGATATAAACCTTTTGGACATAAAATATCTGAGTAAAGTTTATTTTTTTTTATTTTTATTTTATTAATATAGTACTAATAGATTTTAGAAGTAAACCTTGTGAACCTAAATAATTTAAGCAAAATGTCAATTATTTTTAAAAAATTATAGATGTGAATATATTTGCTACAAAATAGATAAATTATTACTCCCTCCATCCGTTAAATTTTGTCACACTTTGACCGGACACGAGTTTTAAGAAATGTAATGGAAAGTGAGTTAAAAAAATAAGTGAAATGTTGGTCCTACTTTTATATATTAGTTTTATAATAAAATGTGAGTGGAAATGAGTTGGTGGAATATGAGGTCCACTACCAAAAATGATTAAAAAGTAAAATTTGACAAATTTTGTGGAACGAATGGAAATGAAAAAATGTGATAAACTTTCAGGGACAAAGGGAGTAGTTTAAAAGTAATTTGTTTGATTATTTGATAATTTAATCAAGAAGTATATAAATTTATTCTTTTTATTGTTTTAGCATACAAAAAGATAATACATCTATTCATTCGATTGTTTGAATAAAACTAAATAAAAAAATAAATATGTTAGCATTGTAAAGAAGTAAGAGGAGATTGAACTTTTAATTGTATGAATAATATAAAAAGTAAAAAAAGGGTAAACAAATTGTATTAAAAAAAATAGAAATTTTTTGAAATATTAAGTAAAATGATATATTAATTGGTAGAATAAAACAAAACTGAAAAAAAGGTAAAGAAATCAAAACATAAAAAGAATTGAATTACGCAGCTAGACCACATAAATGCGTGCTAAATTATCTCAATACATGATACTAGGAGTACTAGTTTTTAGGGTTTGATTAAATTAATGTTGATATTATATATAAGGAGTATATCAGCACATTATCTTCAACCTCTCGTCTCATTATTCCTCCTCATTTCTCCCAAAGATCAAAGGCAATGGAACAGACACTGACAGGGGCACGTCGTTCTCTCTGCCTTCAAGACGCGTCGCTGCGACGACGATTCAGATATTCAAGATGGTGGCCATCAACCATGGGAGAAGTTCGTGTGGCCTTGCCTGCTGTTGATCCCTTTGCCCAATATTCTAGTTACTTTGTTCCTGTACACTTCCCAAATCCAACGCCGCCGCCGCCCTCCCGCGATCCGCCCCAAGGCGACGTTCTCTCCGGTTTCAAGACGCGTCGCTGTGACGATACGGATCAACATCATGAAGAAGAAGTTTGTAGCATATGTCTTCTCAATCTGTACCGTGGATTGGCGACGGTGACTGTTTTGGACTGCCAACACGAGTTTCACCCGGACTGCATAATGCGGTGGCTCGTCCACGGCCAGAACTTCTGCCCCCTCTGCAAAGCTCCGGCGATCAAGTGACCTCATATAATACTAGTACCATTTTTAATGAATTTGGCAAAACTTTATTGGTCTGTTTAGACTAAACGAATTAAACATATTGTATTAGTACTGGTAATGATCGTTTCATCAATTTTTAGATTTGTTGAAGGATCTATTTAATACTAGTAAACCAATTATTTATCTGATTGTATCGGTATTTATCGTTTCTTCAATTCTTAGATATATAACTCAGTGGCATTAAAAACAATCGACTACAATAAATACTCTACTAAGCATGAAATGATTCTTATTGAATATAGTCGATTTCATTCCACATTTGAAAAGTTTCAAAATTTTTATTTGTTTTGGTAGCGTCATTCATAAGATAAGAGACGGATTCAAATAAATTTGTCACAATTGATTAAGTTAATCTTAATGTTATAAATAAGGAATATATCGTTATTAGGTAGAATCCACATGAAAAATCAAAATTAATTTCAATAGTAGAAACAAAAGTTACTTTCCATGTGATTCTCAACCACAAAATTTTCATAATGAAAGCGCAAAATAAGATTCTTCCCAAAATATTTGATTTCAAGTAAGCTTAAACTTATACGGCGGATCCAGAATTTTGGATTCGGGGGTACGACAAATAGTTACATGAGTTTGAAATCCGAACATACTTTTCATGTATTAAATACAAATGTCGTGTATAGACGTGAATATGACGACAAAATAAGAAATTCATAGATATAAACCTTTTGGACATAAAATATCTGAGTAAGGTTTTTTTTTTTTTTTAATTTTATTAAAATAGTACTAATATTTTTAGAAGTAGACCTTGTGAACCTAAATAATTTAAGCAAAATGTCAATTATTTTATAAAAAATATAGATGTGAATATATTTGCTATACAAAATAGTAGATAAAATACTACTCCCTCTATTCTTAAATTTTGTCACAGTTTGACCGAACACGAGTTTTAAGAAATGTAATGGAAAGTGAGTTGAAAAAGCTAGTGGAATGTGGGTTCTACTTTTATATATTAGTTTATTATAATAAAATGTGAGTGAAAATAAGTTAGTGGAATATGAGGTCCACTAAAAATAATGGTAAAAAGTAAATGTGACAAATTTTATGGGACGGACAGAAATAAAAAAATGTGACAAACTTTCAGGGACAGAGGAAGTAGTTTAAAAGTAAACTTTTTGATTATTTGAGAATTAAATTCTTAGATTTTTAATGAATTTGGCAAAACTTTATTGGTCTGTTTAGACTAAACGAATTAAACGTATTGTATTAGTACTGTTAATGATCGTTTCATCAATTCTTAGATTTGTTGAAGGATCTATTTAATACTAGTAAACCAATTATTTATCTGATTGTATCGGAATTTATCGTTTCTTCAATTCTTAGATGTATGGATGATTATAAGTTTATAACTCAGTTGCATTAAAAACAATCGACTACAATAAATACTCTAGTAAGCATGGAAAGATTCTTATTAAATATAGTCAATTTCCTTCCATAAAAAGTTTCAAATTTTTATTTGTTCTGGTAGCGTCATTCATAAGATAAGAGATGGATTCAAATAGCATTTGTCACAATTGATTATGTTAATCTTAATGTTATAAATAAGGAATTTATCCCTATTAGATAGAATCCACCTGGAAAATCAAAATTAATTTCAATAGTAGAAACAAAAGTTACTTTCCATGTGATTCTCAACCACAAAATTTTAAGCGCAAAATAAGATTCTTCCCAAAATATTTGAGATCAAGTAAGCTTAAACTTATACGGCGGATCTAGAATTTTGGATTCGGGGGCACGACAAATAGTTACATGAGTTGGAAAATTCGAACACTCTTTTCATGTATTAAATACAAATGTCGTGTATAGACGCGAATAGAACGACAAAACAAGAAATTCTATAATATAGATATAAACCTTTTCGACATAAAATATCTGAGTAAGGTATTTTTTTTTATTTTATTAAAATAGTACTAATATTTTTTAGAAGTAGACCTTGTGAACCTAAATAATTTAAGCAAAATGTCAATTATTTTATAAAAAAATATAGATGTGAATATATTTGCTATACAAAATAGTAGATACAATACTACTCCCTCCATTCTTAACTTTTGTCACACTTTGACCGAGCACGAGTTTTAAGAAATGTAATGGAAAGTGAGTTGAAAAAGTTAGTGGAATGTGGGTTCTACTTTTATATATTACTTTATTATAATAAAATGTGAGTGAAAATAAGTTAGTGGAATATGAGGTCCACTAACTATGATAAAGCAACTTATATAGCTGCATGTCCGGAAATAACAACTCAATCAATAAACTAACTAACTATGATCCCATTCAATCGCGCCTATGGTGATTCGATCCTTGGTTCACACGTGCTGCATGCATCCATGCAAAACTTTATTGTACTCTCATCTACGCTTATTCTTAGCTCGTGTTTCACGTACCATAATATAATGAGTCGAGCATTATTTATCGCATAATATAGCACATTTAGGCAAAATATAAGTGAGTATCTCCATAATTGTTCTCGATGATGGTAACATTGAAAAATACCCTACAACTCTTAATATTGATAGAGCTAGTAATTTTTATGTCAAAATTATTAAAAGTAAACATAAAAGATTGTTTAGTAGTGATTTTTTATAAAATCAAAGCAATCTATGAATAAAGTTCTTATTTTTATTTCTGAATTTGTTTTAGTAGCGTAAATTATACAAAGTGCCCCTGAAATAAAGTTTATGTTTTGTTTATATAATTTATATTAATATTAACAGTATAGAGAAGGAAACTATCGGCACAGACACTATTAAATCCAATTCTAACCCAAATACAAAGTTTATCTTTTTGTTAAACTATTTTTAATACTATTATCTAATCAGCAAATCATCATCCGCCTCCACCACATCAGCATTCGCAGGATTCTAACCCTTGCCATACTTGTTCACTCACAAGAATTGCACCCTCACTCACATGGCCATAACCGTTAGTTTTGTTTTCTTATAATCACGAAAATTTCTATAATTAATCGGATACCTTATATATTTAACCTTCAACCTTTGGCCTCTCATTCCTCATACTTTTCAAAACACTAATTAAATTCTGAAATTTCTCCAAAGATCAAAGGCGATGGACGAGACAGACACAGAGATAGATGATCTTGAATTTGAAGAAAGTAGTACTACTAGATGGTGGCCATCAACCATGGGAGAAGTTCGTGTGGCCTTGCCTGCTGTTGATCCCTTTGCCCAATATTCTAATTACTTTGTTCCTGTCGTCCTAAATCCAACACCGCTGGCCCCCTCCCGCGATCCGCCCCAAGGCGACGTTCTCTCCGGTTTCAAGACACGTCGCATCGACGATAAGGATCAACATGAAGAAGAGGTTTGTTGCATATGTCTCGATAATCTGTACCGTGGATTGGCGACGGTGACTGTTTTGGACTGCCAACACGAGTTTCACCCGGACTGCATAAGGCGGTGGCTCGTCGACGGCCAGAACTTCTGCCCCCTCTGCAAAGCTCCGGCGATCAAGTGACCTCATATAATACTAGTACCATTTTTATTGAATTTGGCAAAATTTTATTGGTCTGTTTAGACTAAACGAATTAAACATATTGTATTAGTACTGTTAATTATCGTTTCATCAATTCTTAGATTTGTCGAGGGATCTATTTAATACTAGTAAACCAATTATTTATCTGATTGTATCGGTATTTATCGTTTCTTCAATTGTTAGATGTATGGATGATTATAAGTTTATAAGTTAGGGGTGGCGAAATAGGTTACCCACGGGTACCTGCACCCGAGAAATCGGGTACCCATAACCGATTTTAGCCAAATTTGTTGTCCCAATACCCATCCTGTGATATACCGAGATTATCCGGTACCCGTGTCGGGTATCCGGTACCCGACATTGCGGGTACCCGTACCCGACATGAAATCCTAATAAAAAATTTGAAAACTATAACAATCGTCAATGTTTTCTAATTTACTTTATTAATATCGATGGTAAACGTTGAATAGATTGAGAATAAAATTGAGGGACACTCTATAGCTAGTTCCGATGAGTTTTCAATTATATGTTCGTTGGAATAAGAAAAATGGTTTTAAAAGAACTCTTAGATTATTGAATGTAACAGCCCGCCCTCCTAGGGTACAATAAATGCGGCGGCTGCTACCCTAAACCAACTCTAAAGAAGTAAACATAGACTAGGGTTTCATTTAAAGAGTGTTGACCAAAAGAATTGAAAGAGATATCAGAGTATTAAATGCAACAACTTAACCTAGATGATTAGAGGAAAGAAAAGTATCATAAATCACGATCAAAATCTCGAGAGTACGACATCATATCCAAGTCAAAATCACAAGGAAAGACTAAGGCTTCAAACCGAAGGCAAGATGCAAATATTCCAAAAAGAAATTCTAGAGTGTATCAAAAATTCAGCGGAAAACGACCAAGAGAAAGTATAGCTATGTATGAAGACACAACTACGCTTGAAGTTCAACATATCCTTTTTAATTCATTAATCTGCTCAACACCCGCCACCACTCGTCGTCATTCAACCTGCACATAAGGAAAACACATGCAGGGCTGAGTATTTTGAAATACTCAGTGAGCTCGTTGCCAAAACATTTTATAAGTTATGCCACCCTTACCAAGTGAACTCGAGTTTTAAGCAGTTATAAAAGGAATATCACGAGTATCACAAAATATATTTTCATAGACTGGCCAGTCAAAATAACCTCCCATTTTCTCATCAATTATCAATCACAAACATTCCATGGTGCGACGAAAGTGTGGCCACACTTTTCGCCCACGAGACCGGCCGACTAGCAAGGACGGCTCTCGATCCCATTGTGTACACAGCCTGGTAGGGCTTGCGGCCCATACTCAGACCCGAATTCGTATAAGCATATCCAACAATCACATTTAAACAAACATAGGCATGGCATAACAGTTAAACCACCCTTATAACCCCGAACAACATTTTGATAAAATAAAAGAGAGTTTTTAGAGTAAAGCCCACCTCGACTGCTTAGTTTTCAAGTAGATTCGCTTTTCCGTTATCCGGCTTCGCAACCAAAGTTTCACCTTTTAATCACATAGGCACATATCACAAATTAGGTTCAATACTACTCTTACTCATGCATGTCTCATTACTTTTCCCTCTTCCCAACGATTTATCTTATCATTACTAATTAATCAAGATCATATTTATCGCACACGAAGATTTAACCATCAAACACACACTACACAACACATCAACACACACACACACGACGCACACACACACACGCCACACACACACACACACGCCACACACACACACGGCACACACACATACACATGTCCCCACATCCCTTTTTATCCCTCTTTCACTCAACCACGATGCATGAGGGTTCAAGAAGACCGATTAATCGGTTGGAAGAAGAAAAAGAAGAAGTAGAAGAAGAACAAACATAACTCTTAAACAAAAATACCTTTTTAGCGAAAAAAATCGGTAGAAAACAAGTATTAGCCTTGATTCTTCAGAGTTCTTGGATTAAACTTCAATTTCTTCTCAAAGGATGAAGGATTAATGGAGTAATGTAGAAGAAAAATTGAGAGAGTGTGTGGGAGGGTGGGGGCCGAAAATTATGGGGGCTAGGGTTGATGTTTCTCTTATTTATAGTGCTCAACAAGATCTTTAGATAATTAGAATAGAATATTTGGTAAGATCTCATTCTCCACAATTAAATAAATAAGTATAGTGAAGTAGAGAAGAAGAATTAACAAAAATAGATCCTAGGGCAAATCCTCCTAATTTTCGAAAATTAGGCTCCCAAAATAGCCAAGACTTTGTTTTGGTATATTTCCATATAGAATAAATATTATGGAGCAAAATAAATATAAGAATTCTCCCAATTTGGAGAAGAAATAGGCGTCCTCTATGCCTATTTAAATAAGGCATGGATTTTTGAATATTGACTAAAATAAGGTAAGGCAAGATCTCTTGAAGTATGGAAAGATTTGGTAGAATATTTAAATTCTAGGTATGGAAGGAAATCAAGTAGGGAGTCAAATAAAATAAAATAATTCCTTCCTTCCTAAAAATAGTGATTTTCGAAAATCACTAGAAAAATAAGGGGGCTCGATTTTTCCATCTCTAAACAAGGAAATAATTGGCTCTTGGAATTAATTTGGATAAATATCCCAAGGATTAAATAAATTCCGGAAAAATAGAAATTCCTTCTCCAAGGGGCTAGGGTTCGAAAATTACAAGATTTAGGGTGACAAGTATTTATGGAAATTTTCCTCTAATATTCTCACTCACCCATAAACAATTAAATTGCCACATAATCTCATAACTTAATATATCACATGCCACATCATTAAATCAAATAGTTTAACTTTTCAAACTTTCAACAAAAACCCTAGGCTCGACTTGGCCAAGGCATCCCATGAAATAAATGCATTCACGACTCCATGTCATCAAATAATTAATTCTAGGGCTTTAAATTAGGGTTCTAAATTTCAGGATGTTACATATAAAGTACTCCCACTATTCCGCCTTAATAGAGACATTTCATTTTTTTCACTCATTTTAGTAATATAATAATATAAATACTCTTTTGTACATTATTATCTCTCTTACTTTATTTTTTCTCCGCTCTAAATATTTATTTTAATTTTTCAAAATGAGTGCGTATATGACTATTACTCCCTCCGTCCACGAAAATTCGTCCCGGTTTGATCGGGCACGGATTTTAAGAAATGTAATGGAAAGTGAGTTGAAAAAGTTAGTGGATTGTGGGTCCAACTTTTATATATTAGTTTTATAATAAAATGTGAGTATGAACGAGTTAGTGGAATATGAGGTCCACTACCAAAAATGGTAAAAGTGAAATGGGACAAATTTTGGTGGACGAACGGAAATGGAAAACTGGGACAAATTTTCGTGGACGGAGGGTGTATTATTTAATTATTTACTTTGTTTTCTCCAATTTAACTATTTGAAACACCTCTATTAATATTGAATGGAATGTCTATTAAAAGATGGAATATGGCTAATACTAATAATAACGGGTATTATCGGGACTAACGGGTATACCCGCACGGGTAGTGGGTATACCCGCTACCCGCAAAAATCTAAAACACACTATCCGATCCCACCCCGTTTCCCGTTATCGTCGAGTAGTGGGTACCCAATACCCGGTGGGTAGCGGGTCGAGATGGAAATTATCCATTACCCGCTACCCATTTTGCCACCCCTATTTATAACTCAGTGGCATTAAAAACCAATCGGCTACAATTAATACTCGACTAAGCATGGAAAGATTCTTATTGAATATAGTCGATTTCCTTCCATATTTTATTTGTTTTGTCACAATTGATTAAGTTAAACTTAATGTTATTAATAAGGAATATATCGCTATTAGATTGAATCCACCTGAAAAATCAAAATTAATTTTAATAATAGAAACAAAAGTTACTTTCCATGTGATTCTCAACCACAAAATTTTCATAATGAAAGCGCAAAATAAGATTCTTCCCAAAATATTTGAGATCAAGCAAGCTTAAACTTATACGGCGGATCCAAAATTTTGGATTCGGGTGTTCGACATATAGTTACATGAGTTTGAAAATCCGTACAATCCTTCTCATTGTATTAAATGCAAATGTCGTGCATAGATGCGAATATATAATGATAAAACATGATTCATTAATATAGATATAAACCTTTTGGACATAAAATATTTGAGTAAAGTTTTTTTTTTTAATAAAATAGTACTAATAGTTTTTAGAAATAAACCTTGTGAACCTAAATAATTTAAGCAAAATTTCAATTATTTAAAAAAAAATTATAGATATAAATATATTTGCTACAAAATAGATAAAATACTACTCCTTCCATCCCTTAAATTTTGTCACACTTTGACCGGACACTGGGTTTGAAGAAAAATAATGAAAAGTGAGTTGAAAAAGTTAGTGGAATAAGGGTCCTACTTTTATATACTCCCTCCGTCCCATGCTACTCGCACTTTTCATTTTAGGCCGTAAATTTGAGATTGATTTTTTTATGTAATTAAGTTAGAATTTTAAGTGTAATGAGACGTCACTTAATAAAGGACCTCTTAACTTAAACTAACATATTAATTATATGCATTAATTCTAACTTAAACTATAAATAATTTAAGGAGTTTGTGACGTGCCAAAAAGTAAAAGTGCAAGTAACATGGGACGGAGGGAGTATTAGTTTTATAATAAAATGTGAGTGAAAATGAGTTATTGGAATATGAGGTCCACTACCAAAAAATGGTAAAAAGTGAAATGTGACAAATTTTGTGGGACGGACGGAAATGAAAAAGTGTGACAAACTTGGGACAGAGGAGGTGTTTAAAAGTAAATTTTTTTGATTATTTGAGAATTTAATCAAGAAGTATATAAATTTATTCTTTTAATTATTTTAACAAAAAAAAGATAATATATCGATTCTTCAATTGTTTGAATAAAACTAAACAAAAATAGATAATACATCTATTCTTTCAATTGCTTGAATATGGGTCCTATTCTAATGCTTTTAGTACCCTAATCCAAAATCAAGACTAAATCTCCACCCTTGGATTTTAAAATGAGTGGATGAGATTAAAGCTCACAAAATCTCAATAAATAGTAGACAAAATATCAACAAAAGGGTAATATCGTCATTATGTTATCATATGATAATTTTCGTGAGTGTTTTTTTATATCAACAGTGTGTATTACAAATATCAACAATATGACATTAGAATATCAACACAAGGACAAGAAAATATCAACACATTTTTATTGGGATTGGACATACATAATATTGAGATTTTGCCTACAATATATTGAGATTTTTTGTTGCATTTGTTGAAAATAGCTGTTTATCAACATGTACGAAAATTGAAATATAATTTATCAAATTTTATACCCGAACATCGTCGGAACATAAGCAATTGAGATCTCGTTGGAATCCTTATTAAATTATCTTTAATTTGATATATTTTTTGCGAAAAAATAATTTAAATTGAGAGAGTTACGTAAATTTAAAGATTTGAGATGATTTTGAGGAGAGAGAAAGTAGTTAGTTATAATCCTATATGTCATTAATACCCTTTTAATTTAATTAATAATTATTTAAATTTAAAATATATTACACTTGGCATTATATTAACCACAAGATCTTCTAATCTAATGGTTGAAAATTGGTCTCAATTTGGGATTGGTAATTAGTTAGCAATTGATTACATCCCGCTTGAATAAAACTAAACTAAAAAAAGTAAATCAATTATTTTAATTAAGAAGTAAAAGACTATTGAGCTTTTAATGGTTTTATTAACATAAAATGTGAAAAAACGGTAAACAAATTGTATTAAAAAAAAATTGTAATACGTACTAAGTAAAATGATAGAGAAACTTTAATTGTTAGAATAAAACAAGACTAATAAAAAGGTAAAGAAATCAAAACATAAAAAGAATTGAATTATGCAGCTATGTCTGAACTAAGGGGTGTCGAACTCAAAACCTGAACTTTGAAAATGGGGAGCATAACCAATAGACCACCAAAATGTGTTTGCTAAGTTATCTCAATACATGGTACTACTTTATTTAGTTTTGGTTGTTCTAAGATGGATACACCATATATATATATATTCAAACCTCACCCTTTTTTGTATACTCCGACTTTTCCAATCCTTTAAAATTGATTTCGAAGGAACGTCGGTTGTGTAGCCGAAAGTTATCTAAGAGCCCAAATTCTTTCTATACTAGTATATGACTTTTGATTTTATTTGATTCAATATCTTTTATTTTAATTAGTTATTCTTATTTGTTTTCTATACATTCTGTAAGCTTTATTCAATTATCTTGCTTGATTAGCAAGATACTCCCTCCATCTCAGATAATTTAACCCAAGGCCGTCCCACATATTTTGTTCCACTTCACTTTTATCATTTCTTGTAGTGGACCCCATATTCCACTAACTCATTTTTACTTACATTTTATTGTAAAATTAATACTTTAAAAGTAAGACCCACATCCCACCAACTTTTTCAACTCACTTTCCATTAGATTTCTTATAACCCGTGACGGGTCAAAGTGTCCCAAATTATCTGGGACGAAGGGAGTACATTTTAGGGTTTAGAATTCTATAAATAATAGAATTCTATAGTATTTTCATTAATTGAGAAATAAAGTTAATTACTTGTTCTCATTTCCGATTCTGGCAGAAATCGTCCGCTAGCACTTCAACTAGGGTTTATCTTTTCCTCTATGTGTTTGTGGTGCTCAGGCTCGATAGGTCAAGGAACTATCAATACCCATGCAAGTATAATTATTAATTTTTTTTTTATCAATTTCTTTTATAATGATTTGCTTCTCAATATATTGGTTGCAAACAACCAATTAATTTTACGCATGATATTATAATTCTTCAAATAAAATTAAATAACATAATTTAACTAGTCAAATATAATACTCCCTCTGTCCATAAAAATTACTCCCTCCGTCCCTGAAAATTTGTCACTTATTTCCTTTTTCGTCCGTCCCTAAAAATTTGTCACCTTTCACTTTTACCATTTTTGGTAGTAAACCCCGCATTCCACTAATTCATTCCCACTCACATTCTACTTTAAAACTAATTATAAAAGTAGGACCCACATGCCACTAACTTTTTCAACTCACTTTCTATTACATTTCTTAAAACCCGTGCCGGGTCAAATGATGTCAAATTTTAAGGGACGGAGGGAGTATGACATATTTACCATATTTGGCCGTCCACAAAAAATAGAGCACATTCATTTAAGGAAAGTTTTCAACAAAATAATAACACTACACATCATTTTATTTACCATTTGTGTCATTAGAATTAAACTTCTTTCTTACACTAATACTACTTCTCTCTTACTTTTTTCTACTTCTCTCTTACTTTTTTTCACTTTTCTCTTACTTTACTAATTCTACATTAAAATCCGTGTTATACGTTAATAACTGCCCTATATTTTGTGGACGGAGGGAGTAATAATAAGCACATAAGTACATGTATATACTAAATTAAGAAATACAAAAGCCAAAACAACTTAAGAAGAAAAAATACTAATCCTAGCCTGACGGCATTTCGTGCGTGATTTGGCATTGGGCGCCTTCGACGACTGCAACGCAACTACAATTCCGTAGACCGGATGGTGGCCCATGCTCGATTAATTTTCAAGAACATCGGAGACTTGAATCGGTTCCTGGTTGGAGGCTTGGAGACTTGAAAATCAGTGGTAATTAATTTTACTAACTACCGTAGAATTTATGATTCCGCTAATTAAAACTCCTACATAAGTGATAACATTCGATGCTCTTGTTTATAAAATTTTGTATGTGGTGAAAAATAATACACAAAGGCAAAATATAAGGGGTCTTCCTAGCACCGAGAAATACCCTCCACTGTTAATAATGGTTAAGGCGTTGAACTAAAAATATTTCTTGAAGTTAACATGTTCCTAGCTCTGACATTTTGATGGGTAGCTTTAATATTTGAATAGATAAGATTATTAACAATAAAAGACTATATAGCTGTGAAATTTGTTTTATAAAAAAATACTGTAAGTCAATCAGCGATTAAAATTATTTATTTATTATTTCTGGTTTGTTTCAGTAGCATAATTTCTGCGACATGGCCTTTCAAGATAATTAAGTTTAAAGTTTGATTAAATTAATCTTGATATTATAAATAAGCTGGAATATATCGACTTTGACATTATCAAATCCAAACCAGATTTACATAATCAAAACGCACTAACTATATAAATCTTCAAACCTTCGAAAAAAAGCTACTCCATGTACTTCTTACCATGCAAATTTCCATAATCAAAGCACAAAATCAGATTCTACCCAAAATAGTTGGGCTGAAGCTACTGTGCGCGCGCGCGCACATATATATATATATATATATGGGCATGTTAGGGTGCTACCACCCCTTAAAATAACACTATACCACCAATCTTAGCCAATCATTTGTACACGTGAACGAATAATAAGCTGCCACGTGGCAAAAAAAAATAAAAAAAAATCTGAAAAACTCGGCCAGCAATATGCTGGTCTTTAACCAGCAATTTTTCTTATCCAGCAATATCCGACACACTATACAACAATCTATAGATTGCTGTGTAGTGTTTGTAATATTGTTGTGTAACGTTTATAATATTGCTGTATAAGTGTTGTCACGGTGTCATTTTAAGAGGAGTTGTCATTTTAACAAGGGATGTACTATGGTGCCACCATAGATAAGATAACACCATACCACCAATATAGTCCGTTAGATCTCGTTTATGGACGCCTAGGATTAAGTTTCGTGAAAAAACACGGGTTTGCAGTCTACTTTAGTAGATATTGCAGTCTACTGTATTAGATATTGTAGTCATGATAAACTGCAATATTGTTATGGTAAGACTGCAATATTCAATGAACAGCACTGCAATCTGGTAACGTAAAATTAGAAATTTCCTATTTTACCCCTCCGTGTTTTTACACGTGGCAGCATGACAAGCACATGATTTTCAGATCCAATGGCCTAAAATTGTGGTATGGTGTTACAATAAAGAGTGTTGTCATCTTAACACATACATCTTAATCCTAGGCGTCCATAATCGAGATCTAACGGACTATATTGGTGGTATGGTGTTATCCTATCTATGGTGGCACCCTAGTGCACCCATATATATATATATATATATATATATATATAAAACCAACCTTCTAATCCAGAACCCAGAACTATCTCAATATTATGTATTAAAATTATCAACACAAAGACAAAACTTTCTCAATAGATTTCTGTTGATAAAATTATGTCTTTGTGTTGAGATTTAAATTTACATGTTATGTTGAGAAAGTTATACTTATATGTTGAGAAATTTCCAACATAATGTTGAAGTTCTGAGTTCTGGATTGGAATTAGTTAGCATTTGATTATAGCCCTATATATATATATATATATATATATATAGGGGCACACTATGGTGACACCAATATTAAAGTGACAATGTAACACCATTATCAACCGTTGGATCTCTTATATAGAAGGCTTAGAATGTATTGTAGAAATAGACCACAGATTGCAATCTTGGTGGTGAATAATGTGTTGCTTTGCAGGGTAATTTTGTCTTTTTAGTGGAATTAAATTCGAATATGGAACGGAAAATTCTGGTTATTTTGGGCGCTAACGCATGCCCACTACATGAGAAACTGAATCAGTTCTCTCTCCAAATCTCCCAGTCCGATCATTTACCGATTTATTCCAATCTATCATCCACGATTTTTTTTCATGAATTTTAAACAAACCCTAGTCTACTGCTGCTCTCACCAAAACTCTACACCAACGTTCTGTGGTTCTCTTCTTTTTCGTGTGGGATTCCCCCATCAGTAGTTAATCCCAAAATCGACGACTGTAGTTTGCTGATTTGCATTATCGGTTAGTCTGAATGTGAATGTGATTGTCCTCTTCAGTTTTATTTTCCTACCTTTTTTCACCACGATTAATCCAAAATTCTGGTTTGCATTATCTTGTTCTGTGTTTTGGTTTTATTAAGTCCATGAAATTTCTGGATTAAATTTACAAGAATCGGTTTTTGCTATGTTCTATGTAGTTTTTTTTGGGTGCTTACAGATTTCCCCGTTGATTCGGTTTCATGGAAATATTTTTTTTTCTGATTGATAGACCATGTTTTCTAAAAATTGGTTACAGATTGCTGGTTAAGATTGATTTGTTTGCTTACTCTAGAGTTACAGAATGCTTGGTTTGTTGTTCGAACTTATTTTTTTTAAAAGTGGTTCGACCCTGTTTGCTAGCTCTAAAATTGGTTACTAGGTCTTTTTTTATGCTCTATTTTATGTTGTTTTTTGCTTGTTTACAGTTTAATTTGGTTTTTTTTTTTGTTTGCTAATAGAACATTGATATTTTGCTTACTCTAGAGTTAGATAATGCATGGTCTGCTGTTGCACAATGTTTTCTAAAAATTGGTTGCCGATTGCTGATTGAACATTGATGTTTTGCTTACTCTAGAGTTAGATAAAGCTTGGTCTACTGTTGCACAATATTTTCTAAATAGTGGTTGTGGATTACTAACCAAGATTGATATTTTGCGTACTCTAAAGTTAGATAATGCTTTGTGTTTTGACCTTGCTTGGTTCTTTGTTGATTGCTTGGGTGTGAGCTCACTTTACACATTTGCTGGCTTATGACTGAATAGTTGCTTGTTGTAAGGCTGTTAAACGCTTCAGCTCATGTCAGTTAACTATTTGCTTGGTTGTCAGTGCACTATTTGCTTATTCTAGAATTAGACATGCTTGGTCTCATATTAGAAACTGTGTATACTACTTGATGAAGCATTGCTCATTCTAGATTTAGTAAATGCTTGGTTGCTTATTGAGTGAAGAATTCATTCTGTAATTCTATGTTGTTGTTTGCTTAGGTGGTATTTCATTTTATATGTTTGCTTATGTATGTATCGCCATTTGCTTGTGTGCAATTGTCATATGGTTTATCTTAAATTAGTTTTTGGTGTAATTAATTTGTTTTTTTGTAAAGAAACAGAGGAGTAAACTTTTGCAATGGTTAGAAATACGAAAAAAGTACGAAGACACATGGAAGAAGCACGAAAAAAAGGAGACGTTGATGTTGAAAAGATGGTAGCTAATTTCCCCAAACCTTGAATGCTGAATGACATTGATTGTGAAAAGTGACAATTACTTTGTTCTGATTTGAATTTGTTTTGAGTATTGGTTTGTTTTGGTTTAAGTTTTTTTTGGTTTTAAAATTTTGTTATCCGTTGTTCTGATTTTTTCTTTATGGAGAAATATGTTTGAATACTTGAAATTAGGAAAGCAAAATAAGGTAATGCTATGCCAACCAAACAAATGCATAAACATAATCAAGCATTAAATTAAATGTAACCAAGCATTTGGTTATAAGTACATTAACATTCTGCTAACAAAAGTATTCGTTCGCGTCTACCGGCAACTAAAGTGATATTAACACGCAATTCCATGTATCCAAGCAGTCATGAACATTAACTAGCAATAAATTGAATGTATCCAAGGAATCTAAGCATATCCATAAATTTAATCAAACAGTAAATTGAATGTATCCCATCAATTGGTTATTAGTTCTATGTACAAAGTTCCACGCATACAAGTATTACTCTGCGCCAACCTGCAACTAGAACATTATTAAAACGCAGTCCAATATATCCAAACTGTTGTTTATAAGTTAAACCACGAAAAGCCATACACATAATCAAGAAATAAAATGAATGTGTCCAAGCAATCAAAACAAATCCATAAGCATCGTAGAAAGCAATTCTGGCATCCAAAGTGTTGAATTTCTTGCCAATGAATGGTTTTAGGTTGTCAGGGCACTCAGGCACACAAGCAGCTGCACAGGATATAAAAAAAGCAATAATATCAAAAGAACCAAGCAAGAAATGGTATTACATCAAGCAAACTGGAGAGGCAAAGTCACAGTTGAGTTAAAACACAACAAGCATTGTCATTCAAACAAATAAGCAATACAGTATATTTGTCTTTGCAATTGCTTGTTAATTAATAATTTAAGCAAGCAATAGGAGTCGGGCACACAAGCAGCTGCATAAGATAAAAAACAAGCAATTATATCAAAAGTACCAAGCAACAAATGGTATTACATCAAGCAAACTGAAGATTCAAACTCAAAGTTGAATTAAAGCACAACAAGCATTGTCATTCAAACAAAGAAGCAATACAATATTTTTGTCTTTGCAATTGCTTGTTAATTAATAATTTTAAGCAAGCAATAGGAGATATTGGCAAAAACAAATGGAGCCAAGTAATTTAGCAACAAAACATATTTAACAAAGCAAATATATTTTATCAACTAAGCAATGCAAATGGATCACCATCAGAAAGCAACGCAACATATTAATAATAACGCAATCTACTTTCCGAAGAAACACAAATATTGAGTATCCTCCTAAATTGAAGAAAAATAAGGAAAGTGCCTCTTACCATCTTCAAAATCAGTGAAATAGATATCAGCAGGAACATCATTCTCCATAGATTGACTACTGACTGAATATTGAATTACAGAGAAGAGAATGGAAATAGCGCTTCAGATTAAAACAATCGCGTACACTGAATATAGCTATGGCGGTTTTTTCCTAGAGATTTCAGAGATAAATGGTGAAAATAGAAGAAAGAGAGAAGGAAGAAATACTGTGAATTGCGATTTGGAAGAAACGGATGCAAATGTATGGAGGTTTTTTCCTAGAGATTTCAGAGATAAATGGCGAAAATAAAGAAAGAGAGAATGAAGAAATACCGTGAACTGCGTTTCGGAAGAAACTGATGCAGATGTGATTTCCAGATATAGCCTTTAGCAATATTTTTATTCATTTTAATAATAAATCTAAACTGCCATATGTCACTTTAAAATTGAATCTCACACCAAATCTAACGCCTAAGATTGGTGGCACAGTGTCACTGAAAATAGCGTTGTCATTCTAGCAATTCCCTATATATATATATATAGAGTCCCATTATTCACAAATCTAGTCTTAAAGACCGAACTAGAGACCAAATTAGGGCCCTTAGATCTAGGGCTTAATGGATGAGATTAGACAATGCTATATTAATTTCACTCCTTCATTAGGTAGACAATTTACTTCAATGCAGGGGTATTTCGGTCAAAACATATATGAGCTCATCTCCTACCCCATCTCATATTCTCTTATTTCCTCCGTCTAAATCTCTCCTCCATCCATCTCTCTCTCTAAACAAAATTGAAATCCCTAGAACTCGTCGTCCTCAATGCATATGTCCCTCATTCGCGGTACCGCTGCCGTCGCCGGCGTGAGATGGCATGTGTTGCTATCACTCTCACGACTGTCACGCCCCTTCAATGTCGTCACCTCATCATAGTCGCAGATGCATCGTACCAACCACCATCGGTTTGCGCTCGGAGTTGTCTGCTCTACCTCTGCCTATTTCTAATCGAAGCTACATTGTCGTCATCTCCTTCGCGCTGCATCTGCTCACCGTGTTCGTTGCTGCTGTCGAGTGACCATCGTGGACAGAACTGCCTCGCTGCTGTTTCTGAGTACAAATAACTCTCGGATCTTGAAATGATGGCCATAATTGATTAAAAATGCGATGAGCAAGTGAGATTGGTGTGGGAAAGGTGATGCATTTTGTTTGATTACTGTTCAATTATTGGGGCAGAGTTTTGGTTTTCTGAGTCCTACTAGATGAAGTATTTGTAGAAGAATTTGGAGTCCTACTAGAAGAAGTAAAAAACCTAGTATAATGAAGTAATAACATTTTGGAATGAAGTAATAAACCTACTATTATTTACAATGAATAAAGTAAATTACCTTCAACGAATTAGAAAGAAACATGTGTTGAATCATGTGAAAATCTATTGGAATTAACTAAAATCCTATTTAAATGAAGTAATGACCCATTTGAATGAAGTAATAAACCTACTAGAATAAAGTAAAAACATGTTCATTTCCAACTTATTACGTAATGGATGGAATGAAGTAATACACTTACTTGAATGAAGTATAAACGTATTAGAATGAAGTAAAAATGTATTCATTTTCAATTTATTACGTACTGCATTGAAGTAATAAACCTAATGGAATGAAGTAAAAACCTACTAAAATGAAGTAATACCTACTGGAAATAAGTTCAGCAATGGTATTTTTCAATTTATTAGTACAATATGTTATACGTCAATATTAATAGTCATTTGTGTAACATCCCAACTTTTTGTCGTCTTGTTAAGGTGGGTAGAATGTAATATCTCGATTTATTTTTTTCTTTCTTTCTCAAAATGTTATCGAATGTTTAGCAAAAAAAAAAGGGGGAAGGAATTAAAGAATAATATAAATATAATTCTAGTAAATGAAATATCATATGGTCACACTAATGGAACCAAACTTTTTATTTTACTAAGTCTAACTACATGTATACATCTTCAAAACTAGAAAACGAAATTAAGGGAATTAAGGTGTATATATGTGGGCCTATTAAACTAAATCCTAGCCCACTTCATATTCGTTGAGTCACCATTGAGAGGGCCCAATTCATGCTCTCCTTCTTTCTTATGACAGGCCCAATACATATTCCATCTCCCAACTCCACACGTGGATTCCTCAAATCCTTGCCAAATCACTCCACCGCTTTACAAAATCTCCAACAAAATGCCATCTCATGTGTATTTATATAATCTCGTTCACACACAATAACATAACAATCCAATTATTCCATTCAATTTCAAAGAATGAGAAGTGAGAGATTTTAGAGTTAGCAAGGTAGTTTTTCAACAACAGCAGGTAACTACAACTCTTAGCCCTTTTCTATTTCTTCTCATCACATAGGAATCTTGCACAACTTCATGGAAAACACAAACCTCACATAAGTTAACAAACCTTGAGTCTAGCTTTCACAAGTTGCTCGTTCTAGTGAGCAAAATATATACATGTCACTTTAGTTTAGAATCTTAGCTAGTCCTCCATATATACATGTCACTTTTGTTACTTTGAAGCAACTCGGAGCATTTCAAAATTAATAAAAATTGAGAAAGTGAGAAGAGGGTTAGGGACTTAGCTTAGTTGTGCAAAGGTGACTCCGGAAGAAGAAGTCCTCGACGGAATGGCTGCCCACGAACTCCGAACAGCGGCCCTGCTATGAAGGCTCGAGGGCTGCAGCGAGATGGGAGTGATGGCAGTCTAGGACCACGACTCCAGCAGCAATTACGGCAGCGTGGCTTAGAACGGGCCGGGGTAGCGACGGGAGATGGCGACGGCGCTGTGAACCGCCAGGCACGGCGGCGCCGATTTTGGAGTGAGAAAGAGAGGCAGATAGGAAATTGGGGCGGAAGCGTGGAGGAGAAAGGAGAGTTCTTAACCGTATGAGAGTGAGATGCTGTGAGAAAGGAGAGTGACAACGACCAGAGGGTGCCGGCAATTGCGTTGGGAAACGCGAGACAGGTCGAGAGAAACAGAGAGGCGTGAGAGAGAGACCCCGGGATAAGGCGGCGCTGCAATCGTGTGATGAGGGAGATGGTGTGTGATTTCTGTGAAATTCTGAATTTTGGGAGACGGAGAAGATGAACATGTAAAATAAAATAAAAATAGGATGGACTATTTAATTATGTTGGACTTCCTTTGATAAAGTAATTAACTGAAAGAATTGGGCCAAGTAATAATTTTTGAGTGAGGATTTGGGCAGAAAGAATTAAAATGTTGTTTTGGGCTGGATCTAAATAAAGACTGATGAATTATTTGCTGGAATTATTAATTAATTTCTGAAAAGATTAAATAATTCGCGAATGGATTCCTTTTCGAAAATAAAGTGTTGAAATTGATAGCGCGCCTAATTAATCTCATGATGTACGTAATTGTGACTTTAGCCATGAGTGTTGTGGAGCCGAGAGTGTAGGTTTTTGTGGACGTGTATCGTCGGGTAACTGCATAAACCAAGAGAGAAAGTAAGTGCTTAGCGCAGCTATGATTTAATTGCTGTAGAAGGATTTTTGAAGGGCCCTAAGAAAGAATAAAGAACAAAACGAAAACACATGTAGGATGCATGCATTTTAAGTATATGTTTTCCTTGAGTCTGATTAAGTATATATTATTATTTTTTTTTCTCAAAAGACTATCTCTACGAGCAAGTGATGGTAGGAGTAAAGAAATTCAAGTTAAACGCAAGAGGTGAACTTTTCTATCCTACATTCTAATGTGGATGAAAATATAAACTTATGTTTGTTATTTGTGCAAATGATGTTGTCTTGCCATAAATGATTTGTTTTATGCCTATCTGTTTGGTTGGAACGTAAGAATCGAATTCGGGTCCGAGTGAGGGTGGTGTCCCTACTCGGATTAGTGTACACAGGTGACCGTGGAAGGTGGCCACCTTCCACGGCACAAAGATGATATAGTGGAGGCCGTTGGGAGGTGGCCACCTCCTCGGCTGAAGAAAGATGTAGGTGACCGTGGGAGAGCACCATCTCCACGGCACTTGGTGTTCAGATATGGCAAAAGAAAGAAAGAACTTAGACTGATCAGTCGAACTTTAGCTCACAAAGAATTTAGTAAGCTCGGGCCTTTTAAGAGAAAACCCTCGAGTGTTACTGTGATGGCATGACAATATTTTCGTTTTATGTATGTATATTTCGGCAATGTGTTCACTGAGTATTTTTATACTCAGCCCTGGATATATTTCTAAATGTGCAGGTTGAGCAGTGACGGTGGAGAATGCTGAGCAGAGTTATGATTTCCCTTTTATTTTAAGTAGAGGCTCTCGGCGGTGTATTTCTCCATACATGTGACCGTATTCATTCCGCTGCGTACTAAGATTTTAGTTAACCTCGATTGTTCTTTTGTACTCTAATAATTATTTATTGAATAGTAAGATTTTCATTCAAGTTTTGGTGATTAAGAGTTTGTTTGTGTTGTTTTCCCCTTTATTTCTAAGTGAATATTAGTCATTGTTTATCCACTTTCTATTCCCGTCTTCTTATTTCCCACCCCTAGTCACGGTTTCCCGACTTTGCTATCCCTAACAAAGTGCGGTCGTGACAATTTGATTCTTTTCATTTCTAATATTATTCATCCATTATACATTATTACTTAATTCAGATAGTTCCATCACTTCAACTGTTAGTTTGTAATTTATTGTACTTCATTTATTTGTTTTCTGACAATATAATGATACATTTATTTGTTTGTAATTAATTACTTCATTATAGTAGGTTTGATACTTCATTTCAGTGGTTAATTATTTCATTACATGTGGTTATAACTTCATCAAGTATGTTATTTAGTTCATTAAAAATATAATTTTTTGCAAACTATGCATACAACACGGTTCAATCCATATTACTTCATTACTTGATGTTATTACTTCATCAAGTGTGTTATTTAGTTCATTAATATAATTCTTCATAAACTATGCATATAATACAATTATGTCCATATCACTTCATTATTTGAGGTTATAACTTCATCAAGTGCGTTATTTAGTTCATTATAATATTAATTCTTCGCAAACTATACATACAACGCAGTTCTCCAACTGTTTCTTCTCCACTCCCAAAAATTCATTCAATCTACAATGAAGATTTCCACCAGAAATCCTTCAAAATCAAACCGGATGACGATAAATAGTTCTCGAAGCTTCTCTAGCCCGAATCAAGTAATTTATGCATTTCTTTTTTTGAAGAATTCTCCCAAGTAGTGTTTTTATTTTGCACTGTATGCTTGCTAGTAATCTGCATCACAACTAAACAATACGAAACAAGAAACAAGAAGAAACACACTCCAAGATTAACACAACCAATCATATAACTCAAATGTCGTGGATTTGGCAGAATTATTTTCTCACTTTTATTCAATTCAGTCAAAAATATCGAGCCTCCTCATGATGGAGATTCTCCATTGCTAAATTGGATAAACTAATTAAGGCTGAAAGCTGCTAAAGTGGATTATGCATAGCTCAAAACAACAACCAATTTAGCTAGAATTCAGAAACTATAAAACAAATTAGGATTCAAACAAAAGCCCCAACGTTTCAGAGAGAGAGAGAGAGAGATAGTAGACAGAGCAAAATTCCCATGGAAGTAATATTCAAACAAATTTCATAATCTGCAAACAATCGAGAACCACAGATAACCATAGATGTAAAACTACATCATAGTTGTTGTTTTCCCTAAATCTGTGACTTAGGTGAATGACCTAGTCAAATGAAGTAATAACCTAATAAAATGAAGTAATGACCTAATCAAATGAAGTAATATAGAAATATAAATAGTGACGATTTCCACACTTCTTCAATCAGCTTTCTCCACGCTGCTCTTGCAGCTTCTTCTTTTTAGCCATCAATGGCAGCTTGTCCGGCAACCTCTCCGGCCCATTCTCTATGGCCCCATGACCTTATCAATTATCTCCTTTTGCATCTCCTTATTCACAATCTTCCATGTGCTGAACCGATAATGTCGACGTCATCGGAGTTGTTCTCTGTCAATTCCTCGACGATGTAATCTCGATTTCGTAATCGATCGATTTTCCGGCGGAGTGCTTGGAGGCGAACAACTTGAGGGATCCGTAGGGAAGTCTCTGTCTGAAATAATGAGAGGAACTCCTGACAGCACCAGTGACTCCGACGATGGAGACGGAGGGGATGTCATTGCAGAGAGACAAGCTGAAGGAGAAAGGGGAATTGGGGTCGGGAAAGGTGAGAGAGAATTGTAGTGAGAGAAGTGGGTTAGATTTGGGAAGGGAGGAAGAACTGCATATTCCGGAAATACCCTTTTACCAATTTAATTAAATAAATAAATCAGATAATGTATAATTATTAATAACCATTAGATGTGATTAATGAGTGGATGAGATTTGGTCTCTAGTTCGGTCTTTAAGAAGGGTTCGACATTGATCACAACTCTCTCTATATATATATAGTCCCATTATTCACAAATCCAGTCTTAAAGACCGAACTAGAGACCAAATTAGGGCCCTTAGATCTAGATTTTAATGGATGAGATTAAACCACGCCTCATGAATTTCGCTACTTCATTATGTAAGCAATATACTTCAAATTAGGGGTATTTCGGTCAAATTACATCCAGGGTAAAAAATTTCAACGTTGCTTCTCTTCATTCACGCTGCGCATCTTCTTTCTCATCTCTCTCGCTCTCTTCTTCTCCAAATCGAAGAATTCTTCTACAAATCGACGCATTTTCTTCTACAAAGCGACACTAATCTTCTTCTCCAAATCGACGTTCATTTCTACTGCAAATCGACGCTCATTTCTACTGCAAATCAATGCTCAAACGTTGTTTCTCTGCCAAAATCGACGACTCCACAACTTCCTCTTCTACAATTGATGACATCTCAAACCTATTCAGGTCGAAATGTGATCTGTGGTTGACACTCAAAATGTTGACACTCGCAAATCGTTTACCGAAGGTGAAACTGCCGATTTGCTTGGAGTATCTGTGGGGTTTCAATTGTGATTCGATCATGAAGAGACATAGTAGAAGAGGAAAGCAGTCTAAGGTAAGAGATGGTTGCTTGGAGTTGTGCCTTTGATGTGTTCGTAGAAATGTTTCAAAGAATGTAGAGGTTTGATTAATTCATATACGGTGAAAACGCAGGGAAACTTGGTTTTTCGTAGGTATATGACATTTGCTTGATCAAATACTGGAATGAAGTAAAACCGTAGTCCAATGAAGTAATAATGTTTTAAAATGAAGTAAAATCCTACTAGAATGAAGTAAATATCTATTCATTTTTAATTTATTATATACCGGATTGATTTGTGTTTGTTATAATTTTTTACTAACAACAGTTAGTTTTTATGTTTTATACTAGTGTCTGGTTTTATTTGCCAAATAAAGTATATGTCCAAGCCTGGTCGTAGATGTGCCAAATGAAGAAATAAGGATTTGTCCAAGCTTGGTCGTACATTTGCCATATGCTACGTGGTTGGTCGGCATTCAAGGAATTGTGACAAAACAGATGAGAAGAAAAAGCAACTATATAAGTAATGAGTTGTTTTATTGATATTCTCTTGTTAGGATTTTGATTTTCTAAAAATGTGATACATTTATTTGTTTGTAATTTATTACTTCATTCAAATAGGTTTGATACTTCATTTCAGTAGTTAACCACTTCATTTTGATACTTTGTTACTTCATTCCATTTTGAATTTGAATCTGTTTAACTTTCTGCAAACTTTAAAGTGAATAGACTATGAAGTTTTTTATTCATATGTTAATATTGAACCTATTCATTTAAAGAAAACTATATATGTCTGCATTATTAAAGTATTTCCACATCCACAGTATTTATTATGATGTATTTGTATAGTTTGTTGTCGTTTAAATTTTTGAAGGTAAAATAAAATCTCATTTCAAAAAACACATAATAACTCTACTTACGAAGTACTTTTATGCATTTTGTTTCATTATTTATTAACCTTCCAATCTCTTACCAAATAAAATATACAGTATATGATTAAGATTATCATGATAAGTGTTCTGTTGGACAATCATTTATCAATAGTTCTTGTCTTGTTTTATGTTGACTCAAAGTAGTGAACAGAAGAAATGAATTAAATCATTTACGAGATAAAGTTTATAAACCAATGATATAAAGGATTCAAGTGTAGATGCGGACAAGTGATCACTACTTCATTTATACATGCATTTACTTCATCCAACAAGTATATCACTTCATCACAATAGCTTTTTACTTCATCGAACTTCAGGAGGGTTATTACTTTAGTTCACAACCTTATTAAATAAGATTATAACTTCATCAATTAGGTTATTTAGTCAATACAGGTACAAGTCCAACTGCACACTTATACATAAACACAATTCAGTTCATATTACTTCATTACATGTGATTATAACTTTATCGAGTATATTATTTAATTCATTACAATTATAATTCTTCGCAAACTATGCATAAAACAAAGTTCAGTTCATATTACTTCATTACTTAAGGTTATAACTTCATCATATGCATTTTTTAGTTCATTATAGTTACAATTATTCACAAACTATGCCTACAATACAGTTCAGTTCCTATTACTTCACTAACTCATTCTCACTCACATTTTATTTTAAAACTAATATATACAAGTAGGACCCACATGTCACTAATTTTTTCAACCCACTTTCTGTTACATTTAATAAAACCCGTGTCAATTCAAATGGTGACTAATTTTGGGGGACGGGGGGAGTAGGAGTTTATTTTTCTTTTTGGGATATCTCATCCTAAATGACACATTTCTTAACTCTCTCTCTCTCTCTCAGTTAAGTGATAAGATCTATAACAATTTATCTCATCTATTTTATTCAACCCTAAGTAATAGGAGTATATTTTCCTTTTTGGGATATCTCATCATAAATAACACATTTCTAAGTAATAAAAATGTCACTCTCTCTACTTTTTCTCACTCTTATTTTACCATATCTCCACTTACCTCACAAAACAACACTTCAAAAAATCTTGTATCGAACAAGAAATGCTTCACTTGGAGTGTGATGAAGGAAGTAAGTTTTTTCATGGCATCTCCTAAACTTAGGGAATGAAATTTTTGTTCTTGAGTAGATAAATTTAGGGATAATAGTTATATAAAACACGAAGTTTGATCAAATTCAGATCTGTCTCATGAAATTTTGAGCAAAATTTAGAATACTAAATCACGAAATTTCATTTTATTCTTATTTTCTCATCTATGCATAAATCAACGTAATTTTATGATAGTAAAGACGACAATATGTTAATACAATAAGAAGAAAAATATAAAAGAAAAAATACTTATATTGATAAACACGTTGTTTTGAATATCGTTAAACAATAACTTTTTTGGATGGATGAGACAATTGAGAAAAATTGAAACTTTATAATTTAATATTTCAATTTTAAAATTTATGGGACATATTAATGTTTGACCAAATTTTTAAAATTTAAAAGGCTGTTAACAAATAAATTTAACATACTTGTCATACTACTACTATTTATGAAATTCTTCTCTCTAGTTTTAATTGAAGTGAAAACACATTTGATTTTTTTTGTTTGCCAGAAAATAATCGCATGCTTCAAAGATATAAGTACTTATTTCTAGTACTCCTATCATACTTCATGGATTGTGGTGCCCTTAGCTACCCTTGTAACTTGAAAGAGATGTAGTGAAGACACAATTAACCAATTCATTGTTATTAGTAGGAATGGTTGGGTCTTACAAATTATAATTCAAGAGACCAAATATTCCACAAAAATACATTTTATCCCAATTCGAAAGGCACACATATGACATACCCATGAGGCAACAAACACTAGACATATTTAAGTCTCACCTCGCACCATCCATATCCAGCAACGAAAACACCTCACTCCCATTTGGCTGACTCGAAAATACACCGCTGAACGACCGACTAACCGAGTCCTCCTCCTCAACCGTGAAGCTGTCCGTTGGCAGCCGCTTAAGGACCTGCATGGGCACGCCCCATGACACCTCGGTCGTGGTGTCCTCATACGGCTGCCTCGGCACGGCCGAGTGCTGAAGCTGGCGGCAGTACTCCAAATCCCACAACACATCCACCATATTAGGCCTATCCGCCCCATTTTCTTGCAAACATTTCTCCACAGTCTCCCCAAACTTCCTCAGTGAATTCGGATTAATCTTCCCATCAAGACAAGGATCCACAACCTTCTCCAACTCCCCCTTCCTTTGCCACACCATTCCCCAATCCGCTAAGTTCACCTCCTCCCTCGGCAGGTCCTGATCAACCGCTGGCCTCGCGCATAGCACCTCCAGCAGCACCACCCCGAACGAGTACACATCCGAATTCTGCGTCAGCTGCAGGCACCTAAAGTACTCCGGATCCAAGTACCCGAAGCTGCCCTTCACCTCCGTACTCACATGAGTCTGATCAAGCGGCCCGGAATGAGACAGCCCAAAATCAGCCACCTTCGCCACGTAGCTCTCGTCCAACAAGATGTTCGTCGACTTAATGTCTCTATGAATGATCGTCCCGGTAGATCCCGTATGCAAATAATGAATCCCCTTCGCTGCCTCGCAGCATATCCGCAGCCTCTCCTCCCACGAGAGGCTGTGTATCACATCCCCATACAAATGCTCCCTCAAAGTCCCATTCTCCATGAACTCATATACAAGTATCATCTCGTCCTTCTCGTTGCAGTAGCCAATGAGCGAGACGAGATGCTGGTGTCGGATCTTCGACAAAACCCTTATCTCCGTGTGAAACTCCTCGAACCCCTGCCCGTGCCCTGCCTCGCTCCTCTTTATAGCCACTTTGTTTCCGTTCCATAGCGTCCCCTTGTACACCTTCCCGAAACCCCCCTCCCCGATCATCAGCTTCGCGTCAAAGTGCTTCGTCGCGAAGAGGATTCCGGACAGCGGGATCTTCAGCCCGAGGTTCAAGTCAGCAAAGGGCGTCCCGGTCACCGATGTCCGAGCAGTAGTCCTACAATAAGAACTCCCCAACGGCCAATTCAAAACCCCATTCTGCTTCACCTTCCTCTTCCTGAATCGAAGAAACACTACACCAAACACTACCAAAACCAAAACCAAAACCAATCCACCAATACACAAACCAAGAATCAGAAACAAGGCTTTCCCAGAACCATCTCCAGAATCAGAGGCCTTGTCTCTGAGAAGCTCCATTATCTCCACACCATTCAACATTGCATTCTTAACATCCGATTCAGAATTAGGGCCAACGCTTACATTCACAAAACCGGAATCATCGGTTTCCACCAACCGATCAATATAAAACGGAGCTGCCCCCTGAGAATATTTATCCCAGGGATACACCACAAAAGGCTCATCACCATCGATAGAGAGATTGAATTTAAATAAGTCATTCGAGGTATCACTAACAATGTCACAAAAATGCAACCTCAAGAGATGGCTAACTCCCTTCTTAACCTCAAACCGCCACGAGATATTATTGGAGCTATTAGCATTCATCTCTCTAGCAGTGTTGTAAACAGAATCAGGAGCAATGAATGGCGTAGCTCCACCGTCCTGATACTTAATCTCATCAGTGTAAGGGTCGGACTTGGAAGTGTTTCCGGGGAGCAAATACGGATCGTCGGGAACCCAATACCTCATCAGCGTGTCAATGTCCCGCGTAACGTTCTCGCCACCGACGTTAATCCTGTGAAGAATCCGCAGCGTGAAATCGCCCAAAACGCTGTTATAGCCTCCGTTATTTCCCTGATCACTCACGCGAGGAATGGGAACGGCGTAGTATGGAATTAGCTCCGGCGGCGCGAGGAAGACTTCAATTGCGTTTACGAATGCGGAAGATCGGTCTTTTTGAGAAGGATTGAAGTTGATCTTCAGCTTCCCTGCGGATGCATTGATTAAAAACTCTTCTACGATTGGGAATCCGTAGCGGCCGGCGCTCTGCGCGGTGAAATTGGAGAGGAGTGAGAAGCCGGCGGCGGAGACGTGGAATTGGGGATTTTCGAGGGAGGGGAAGGGGAAGAAATGGAGGCGTAGGATGTAGGTGCCGGTTTGGTCTAAATTGAGGTGGTAGGAGGATGGTTTTGTGAAGACTCTTGCGGTTTGGTAGAGTTCGTGGGTTTGGTTTGCGGCGGAGGAGGTGGTGCCGGTGGAGGAGAGGGAGAAGGTGGAGGGATTTTCGTCGCCAGTGAAGTTGCGTTGGAAGGTGTAGAGGTTGGAATGGGAGCCGCAGTTGATGAAGTAGTAGTCGGGGAGAGTACTGTAGGAGGAGGAGGAGGAGGGGAAGAGGAGGGATGAGAAGTGGAGGAGGAAGGTGAGGGAAAGTGATGAGAGGATGTTGCTGTGGGAGTGAAGGAGCTCCATGGATGATTGGATTTTGGGAGAGGAGAATTATTGCAGAAGAGAGATGGGATATTTTAAAATGGTTTGATTGGAGGGGAGAAGAAGATAGAGTTGATGAGCTTGACTTGAAGTTGACTTGGGCAAGTCTTGTGTTGTGGACCTCACAATTATGGAGTTATTATTCTACACTTATATGCTTTTCAAGGTTCTCTTTTATTTGATTTTTCAGATTTCATTAATTAGAAAAGTCTTCCATGTACATGTTGACGAATTCCCGAATGATCAGAGCAACTTCGGTAAGTTGATTCATGATATTATTAATTGATGTATTTCCTCATGACACACAAACATTAAGTATTACTACCATATTTAATAGTATAAAATTTTTTGCATCATTCGATAGTCGATACACTCTCTCTCCTATTGCCAATCATTGAGGAAAAACTTCAGTCCAGTGCGCATATGTCGGAATGGCAAGGAGAAAATTATTTAGATTAAATATAGTAGAGAAAATAATGAATGAGAAACTGAAAGAGAGTGATTATATTGAAAATAGGTTTTCTTTTCCAAAAAGAGAGATCCACTTATCTGTTTTTAAGTGATGTATTAGGATATATAGTAGGAAGGGTATTTGGTGATCTTAAGAGTATCCACTGTAGAAGAGTCGCAGCTCGTGGCTCTCTCGTGGCCTGGCCGCGGCGCTTGGGCGGGAGCCGCGGCTCTCCCTATTTTCATTTTTTAATTTTTATTTTATTTTATTAATTCTATAAATATACTCATTTTGTCCATTTTTTTTACCTCGTTCCAATCTCCACTCTTTTCAATTTATCTCCAATTCTACTTTGGTTTTAATTTTTGTTTTTATTAAATAATGCATTTTTTTAATTATTATAGTCCAATAATTTTATTGTAGTTAAATTAAAATATACACAAAATGAAAAAAATATTTATTTGGTGGCTTGGGCATATTCACTATAGTGTAAAACATGGGCGTTGGTGGCCTGGCCACGATTTTATGGCTTGGCCCGGCCAACTATAGTGGACACCCTTATCGTCCCTCGACAATCGATGTTGTCTTCAAGAAGAAGTTCAATTTGTTTTTGTTTCCTTCTACTTGTGTGATATTTTGGATGAATGCACTTTGTGTCAACCTGTCATAATTTATTGAAATGTCATTACTTAAAATAGAGAAAAGTGGGATAGATTTTGGTCTTCAGACAACTTCAACTATACACCAAAATCCATTTTGGGTATAAAAATCATCTCCCATGATACAGCAAACTCAAATCCATTTTTAGTGTTTTCTACGAATTTACACCAAACATGATTGTAAAATACCAAATATGGTGTTATTGCAAAAAATTATGAGATATTGCAAATCAGTTCATTATTATATAATTATGTGAATTAAAACACAAAAAAATATATAATAACAAATAAAGATGTTCGATCTCAAAAGTATTTGACTTGATATGATGCAAAAAGAAATGAAATACTCATCTGGACTTGCACTGATCAATTGTGGGAATAAACACAAATTTCTAAGTCTTGATTTTTTTTAATTTCATATCCATATTGTGGTATGCTTTATTTTTTGTAATTGTGATATTTTTAAATATATTTTGATTTATGTTTTAATTTTACCATAGCATATGAAGTGTATATTAATTTTCAAGTTAGTGTATTTTTCTAATATAAAGTATATTTAATATATAATAACAAAATTTATTTTATAATTTAATTTATTTAACTTTTTTATATAATGTTGTGGAATTAATGTGTAGTAATTTAAATAAGTAATATAATTGAAAGGGTATAAAAAGTAGGTAGATATAAAATATTCTTTGGGGTTTGAGTTTGGTGTAAATAATTGGAGTAAAATTATCTTTGGTGTTAACATATACTAAAAAATGGGTTTAAATTTGGTGTAAATAATTACAAATAGTCTCCATATCTTCACCAAATTCACCTCTGATTTCTCCTAAAAATTTGAATCCAAAGAAAAGAATATAACATGAATTAAATCAACGAGCAATATAGTACTTTCTAGGTAGAAATTATGTGATGTATTAATGAGCATTGAATTTAGAAAATATTGTGAGAGATATTAAAAAAAAAAAACAAAAAAAAAATATCACTTCTTTTGTAGAATAAATTGAAAATAGAAGTGTGATATATATCTTGAAACGGAGGGAGTACTTTTTTACGCAACGAAAAATAGTTGATTTTGGAAGGTGAGTGCACGGAAACTCGTCATGCTCTTTCTCATCTTTTTATCTGTAGTACTCCATCCGTCCATAAAGATTATCTCACTTTGATCGGACACGAGTTTTAAAAAATGTAATGAAAAGTGAGTTGAAAAGTTGGTGGAATGTGGGTCCTACTTTTATATACTCTCTCTGTCCCACGTTACTTGAGGTGTTTCTTTTTTGTTTGTAATTTATTACTTCATTCAAATAGGTTTGATACTTCATTTCAGTAGTTAACCACTTCATTTTGATACTTTGTTACTTCATTCCATTTTGAATTTGAAGTGAATAGACTATATGAAGTTTTTTATTCATATGTTAACATTGAACCTATTCATTTAAAGAAAACTATATGTGTCTGCATTATTAAGGTATTTCCACATCCACGGTATTTATTATGATGTATTCGTATAGTTTGTCGTCGTTTAAATTTTTGAAGGTAAAATAAAATCTCATTTCAAAAAACACATAATAATTCTACTTGCGAAGTACTTTTATGCATTTTGTTTCATTATTTGTTAACCTTCCAACCTCTTACCAAACAAAATATGTAGTACATGATTAAAATTATCATGATAAGTGTTCTATTGGACAATCATTTATCAATAGTTCTTGTCTTGTTTTATGTTGACTCAAAGTAATTGTAACACCCGTCTTTTTTTTTATACTTTTTCACGTTGAGTTTTGTTTTGAGAAAGAGCGAGTGATAGACTTTGATTAAAATACTGTCTTTGTCTTGATTAGTTGCGAATGGAAATAGTGGATGCTTGACTTGGTCATTGATTAATTGTGTGATGAAAATAGTCGATGAGATTGACGTGAGAATCATCAATGAGAAAATTAGGCGTTCGTCTAAGTACTTGGAATAACACCAAAGTACTTTACAGAAACACCACAACTTAATTAATACTCTAAACTAAATATTTGGGCTTATCTTTCTATCTTCCTTGTTTCTAGTTTTTGTTTCTTTTGGTTGACCGATTTTGAGAAGCCAAAATATTAAATAATTATTCTACTTCTTCTGTAGTCAAATAAATCTCTCCCAATCCCATAACCATACGGTTTCTTCCATAGGGCCGCGTTAAAATAAAACCAACCTTTTAATCCAGAACCCAAAACTATCTCAATATTATTTATTAAAATTATCAACACAAAGACAAAACTTTATCAATAGATTTGTGTTGATAAAATTATGTCTTTGTGTTGAGATTTAAATTTACATGTTATGTTGAGAAAGTTATACTTATATGTTGAGAAATTTCCAACATAATATTGAAGTTCTGGGTTCTTGATTGGGAATTAGTTAGCATTTGATTACAGCCCTTCTTCCATATATCCATCTTCCTTAAAAATCTCCAACTAAAACCTCCCCTTATAAATTTCTCCACAATGCAGCTTCATTTTCCTTTTCTATATCTGCCGTTATTTTCGTCTCCTCCACTAGAAGGTATATTCTCCTCCTCAAATTTATTAATGTGAAAACTTCAATTCGCTGATCCCATGGCCAAATTCTTGATATCACAGCATTGAGAGGAGTAGACCGAGAGAGTTGTGGATTTTATTCTTCTTGTTATTTTCTTCTTTCCAAAGGTATAATCATTCCCTTCAATTTTGTGTATACAACTTTCTGGTATTAAATCCATAGCACCATATTTTCCTTTTCTCACAGTTGAGAGGAAGCCGAAATCGAGTAACCTGTGAAACAGCCATCTTCCTTGCAATCTCAAATTTGTTCTCTTTCTTTCTAAAGGTATATCCCTTAATCTGAAATCCTCTCCCCATCATTTCATGACTTAGTTCACATATTCACACATGGGAATAAATTCTTGTGAAATTCTTGAAACTGTTAGTATGATAAATTGTGTGAAAGCCTCGATTCTTAACACTATTAGAAGTTGCCCTTTTGATCTTCCTTTGACCACAGTTCATGGAAATATATTTGTCTGCCCAAAAATGCTTAATCGAACATATGAGAAAAATTAAATAAAAGATGTAGAGAGGAGAAGGTGTCTCCTGCGAATATTGCTGCGTGCGAAAATTTGAGATTTAGAGACTGAGACAGTGAGTGAAAGGAGTGAGTTTTAGAGAGAGAAAGCCATGGTCGTGTTTCTGTTTTTGGGCGATAGTGTGAGAGCTGGAGAGAGAATTTTGGCTAGTTCTTTTGGTGAAGAAGCCGTAGGTGACGGCTGGGACTATTTAACCTGTGAATTGTTATTTTTTTATTTATTCTGAGTTGGATTAGGGAGTATACTTTATTAAATTCTTTTATATAATAAGATTTCTTTTGTTATTCTGTGATAAAGAGTTGACGTGAGGGTGGGAGTATACTTTGGTATATTATTTTAAATCGTTCTTTCCTGTTGTATATATACGTGGTGGCTGTAAGGATGAGGGAGTATGTAAATATTATTTTACCTTATTTAATTTGCTACTTTATTGTTGAACTAAATACTAAATTTTTAAGTAGACTACTTTAGTTTAATTATATGCTTGAAGCAGTAGATGGACTTTGTTCTAGACAGATTAGTTCTATCGACGATTTGATTTGAGGAAGGAGTTTAGTTTTGGGCTACATGATTTAAATTCGTGAGTGTCCCTTGTACGTGAGACTAAAGCCGACGGATGAGAGTATAATTTTAGTGATGTTTTGTTTGATTGATTATATGAAAGTTCTTGGTGGAGAGGATGAATGAATAATTTGAGCATATTCTAATTTAGCAATGCATGCATTGCTAAATTTATTTTTGCAAATTCTAATTTTGCATATCATGTTTTTCGAAAAGGGTGAATTGGTGCACGTTGGTTGCAGTTGGAACAGTGAGTGATTGAAGAGCTAAGCTTGTGAGGTGGGCTTTCCTTTTAAAAAAGGACTATGTCCTAAATACTTTTTATATGAAAGGAGGTGAAAAATTGTTTGTCTTGCCATGTTTTGTATTTGAATGAACCTATCTGAAGTGGCTATGCCATGTATGTTTAATCGAATTCGGGTCCCAGTAGGGCCGCAAACCCTGCTCGGACTAGTGTACACCCAGTAGATCGTGTGCTATCTCTTTGGAGTTGGCCGGTCTAGTGACTTGGCCACGTTCCTTGTCATGTATGTTCAGATATGGTGATGGTGGATGTGGATGGAAAATGGTTGCAACCGAATTTTATGTGAAAATGATTTTAGTGACTTGGGTTCTTTTCAATTAAAACCCCCAGGATCACTCGTTTTGGCTTGACAAACTGATTTGACATGTGTCCACTGAGTGCATCAAGTACTCAGCCCTGCATATTTATTTTCTTAATGTGCAGATTGAGCGACGACGGGCGTGGAGGATGTTGAGCAGAATTCATGGATTATTTATTGTCTTGCTTAGAATTGTTGGATATGTCGTGTCTTCATACTCGGCATTTTCCGCGTCTTGAACGCTTCCGCTAAGTGCATTTTCTTTCTTTAGAACTGTCTTGTCATTGAAAGTCAAACTATTTTCAAAATTGTTTATTGTCTAGTCATTATTTCCTTAGAATTGGTACCTTGTTGAGATGATATTATGTCATTTTTCAAGTTAATTCAGTTATTTAAATATTTTGGTCAAAAGTGTGTGTTTCCCCCCTTTCTTCCCCGCTCCTTTAATCCTCCCCTAGTCGCGATCAACCGTGTTTTCTATCCTTAGAAAATGCGGGCGTGACAGTAATGAACAGAAGAAATGAATTAAATCATTTACGAGATAAAGTTTATAAACCAATGATATAAAGGATTCAAGTGTAGATGAGGACTAGTGATCACTACTTTATTTATACGTGCATTTACTTCATCCAACAAGTATATCACTTCATCACAATAGCTTTTTACTTCATCGAACTTCACGTGGGTTATTACTTCAGTTAAATGAGATTATAACTTTATCAATTAGGTTATTTAGTCAAAACAGATACAAGTCCAACTGCACACTTATACATAAACACAATTCAGTTCATATTACTTCATTACATGTGAGTATAACTTTATCGAGTATGTTATTTAGTTCATTACAATTATAATTCTTCGCAAACTATGCATAAAACAAAGTTCGGTTCATATTACTTCATTACTTAAGGTTATAACTTCATCATATGCATTATTTAGTTCATTATAGTTACAATTATTCACAAACTATTCATACAATGCAGTTCAGTTCATATTACTTCATTATTTGAGCTTATAACTTCATCATGTGTGTTATCTAGCTCATTACAATCCTAATTCTTCACAAACTATACATACAACACAGTTCTCCATCCGTTCTTCCCCACTTTGAAAAATTCCTTCAATCTACCGCTATGATTTCCAACAAAAATCCTTCAAAATTGAACCAGATGACAATAAATTGTTCTCTAGCCCGAATCAAGCAATATATGCATTTCTTTTTCGAGCAATTCTCCGAGTAGTATTTTATTTTCTAATGTATAAATTTCCAGTAATCTGCATAACAACTAAAATATACGAAACAAGAAAGAATAAGAAACACACACGAAGATTAACACAACAAATCATGAAGTAACTCAAATAATGTGGTTTTGACAACCAATCATGAATTAACACGCAAAGAATAAAGTAGATGTACATATGAATAAAGTAGTGATCACTCTTTCTCATCTGCTGCATAATATAGTTTATATTTATAGGTTATTACTTCAGTAGATTTATTACTTCATTCCAACAGTTAATTACTTCATTCCAGTAGATTAGTACTTCATTCCACTTTGAATTTGTTTAACCTTTTTACAAAATTTAACATTTATTATAGAACTCAGTACCATCATCAAGTTTAGGAAAAATTCGTCCTATATAGGGCTTCAGTTAGGATGGACAGTCAGGTAAGTATGACACTGATATAAAACATGCAAACTATTGTTAGTGGAAAATTAAAACAAACAATTTATGCCTACAAATTTAGTTCATTATAACAACAATTTAGTTCATTCAGCTGTGTTATTACTTCATTATAACAACAATTAAGTTCAATAAGAGTCGAATTGATGGCATACTTTAATGTGCAAACAACACATAAGTTAAAGATGTTACTTTATTATAATGTTTTATTACTTCATTTTTACTGTGATTTACTTCATTATTATGTATTATTACTTCATTTTAGTAATAAAACCTACTATATAAATATATCATTTATATTACTTCATTATATGAATTCAATACTTCATACTAACTAGGTTATAGTTAATAGGAAAAAAGATCATTTATATTACTTTATTATCATAATTTATTACTTCATCTTATCAATTTACTATTTTATTAAAAATAATATGTAGTTCATTTTAATGTGCAAACAAGTCAGCAGCTGAGTTAAATACTAAAACCCTAAACCCATGCAACACAGTAAATAGATAGTTCATATTTAGTATCTATTACTTCATTACAAATGCTTTATTACCTCATTTTACGAAATTACTACTTCATCAAACAGAAAAGTATGCACTGCTGCCCGCATTAATTCGACTCAGAGCATGTCAGCATACTTTACTAGTCTTAGAAATCATACTTTAATTTGGGGCTGATAGTTCTTTTTTCATTGTTCATATTTAATTTGGGGGTGAAGTAAACATTATAGTTCATATTTATAGACTATTACTTCATTATCATGTTTTATTACTTCATTTTGGTAATATACCTAACTGTATAAACAAATCAATTATATTACTTTATTATCATATTTTATTACTTCATCTTATCAATTTACTACCTCATTAAAAATAATATGTAGTTCATTTTAATGTGCAAACAAGTCAGCATATACACTACAATAATATCAGCATTTAATATTCAACAAGAACAGAAGTTCAGTTTTACTTGTTATTACTTCAGGATAACCAAAGTTTAGTTCATTATGAGTACAAATCGCCAACTTAAGGTTATAACTTCATCAAGTGCGTTATAACTTAAGGTTATAACTTCATTACTTAAGGTTATAACTTCATCAAGTGCGTTATTTTGTTCATTACAATCATAATTCTTCGCCAACTATGCATATATACGATACAGTTCAGTTCATATTACTTCATTATTTGAGGTTATAACTTCATAACGTCTGTTATTTAGTTCATTACAAAATTAATTCTTCGCAAACTATACATAGAACATAGTTCTCCATCCGTTCTTTTCCACTCTGAAAAATTCCTTCAATCTACCGCAACGATTTCCACTAGAAATCCTTCAAAATCAAACCGGATAACGATAAATTGTTCTCGAAGCTTCTCTAGCCCGAATCAAGCAATATATGCATTTATTTTTTGAGCAATTCTCCCAAGTAATATTTATTTTCCACTGTATACATTTGTCAGTAATCTGCATAACAACTAAACAATAAGAAACAAGAAAAAATAAGAAACACACACAAAGATTAACACAACCAATCATGAAGTATCTCAAATACTGTGGATTTGACAACCAATCATGAATTAACACACAAAGATTAACACAACCAATTATTTTCTCACTTTTATTCAATTCGGTCAAATATATTAAGCTTCCTCGTTATGGCAATTTTCCAATACTAAATTAGATAAATTAATTCAAGCTATTTGTAACACCCCACTTTTTGAAACCCTAATTTTCAAACCCTAAAATTTTTGCATTTAATGTTTTGAACGTCATGGCATCCGTGAATTAATTGCCGAGTAAATTTTGGTTATTTGCTACTCTTGTGACCTAATTTGATTTAGGGTTTGAAGGTGCGTTGGCAGAATTAATTTTGTGTATATATATATATATATATATATATATATATATATATATTAATAATTCCTTTCCGTGAGAAAATATTTATTGGACTCAGTTTCGTGTTGGATCTGATAAACTAAATAAATAATAATACAAGTCCAATCTTACAAAAGAGTAAATTGCGGGCTACAGAATTTATATAAAAAAAATACCGGTGCTTGAATCCAAAATCATTTTTAATTAAATTCCTATTTCTTGTCTTGACCACCAAGACTTCCCTTGGTGGCAAATTTTAAACAAATATTTTGCCGAGGATCTTCCTCCTCCTCCCTAACGTATTTTCCTCTTCTCCCTTTTAATCTGCAAAGGAAATACCAAAGAATAAGATTAGTCAACACCAATTATTTTGTGAAATCATTTACGCATTTAACATCCCCCTTCTTACGCTCATAAACCACTCCCCACTCTGCAAATCTCTTCCAAGATTAGACCACAATCAACTCTCAATTATACACCCATTTTAAGCAGTATATAAATCCCCATACCCTAATTCCCCACCGCCGCTTACTCGCATAACACCATTCTTTCACAATCTCAAACACTCCAACAATGAAAGAAGCATCACCCAACGCCTTCATCTCCTTCCCGTCGCCGACGCTAGACTCCGAAACTTGGAGGAGCAAAAGAAAGCGGCAGCAACAGCAACTCGTCCATCCACCAATCTGCTTCATGTACAAACGGTATACACCTCCCTCACCCAAATCTTACTTTTACTGCTGCACTCATACATCCTACACCGTCCATTATCAATCAATAATCAAGCAAATCGAATTGAGGAACCTGATTAAAGAACCAACCTTTAACGAATCAAAAATTTAAGAACTTATTTCGCGCGGTGAATTCGGGGCTGCCGGAGCGGCGACGCAGCGGCTACTGCGGCGCCGAGCGACGGCGATAAAGCTCAATTTTCGATTCAATTTGGTGTGTGTGTGCCTGCTGAAATCTTCATTTGGAATATTGGTAAAAACTGAGAAAGTTTGGGTGTGTTCCTTGTTTGAGAATTTCTGGAGAGAGAGCCGACGGCATTCTGGATTGGTAGTATAAAGTGTTTCCTTTACTAAATTTTTTTAACTAATTGGTTATTGTCTTTAGGGAGTATAAATTGGTGATGTGTATTAAATGGATTGTGAGGTGTACGTGTTGTTTGGGAGTTGGAGTTAATTGCAATGGTATGTTTAATTCAAAGAGTCCATAATGAAGTTCGTGGGTGAAAATTAATCGAAATACCTAAACTTATAATTGAGAAAAAAAAAAATCTGTAATCTTTCTCGATAAAATAATCGAAGCCTTAGGGTGCATTCATCTTATTTATTACTTGATTCCTTGTGTTGATTTATGGGTGATTTTAAATCTCAAGGTGATTACTCGCAAGTGAATCGTGATCGCAAGGGAAAGAATAAAATTTTGGGTTAAGCAGTCGAGGTGGGCTCTCTTTTTAAATACGGACAATGTCCTAACTATTTTTGTCGATGGGAACGAAATGCAAATTGTTTATCATGCCAGAATTTTTGTTTTAACGTGCCTATCTGAAATGGCTTTGCCATTTATTATTTAAATCGAATTCGGGTCCTTGTAGGGCCGCAAACCCTACTTGGATTAGTGTACACCTATGGTAGACCGTGTGTCAGCGTACGGGTTGGCCGGTCTAGTGACTTGGTTTGTGGCCACATTCCAAGTCATGTATGAGCAGATATGGTAAACGTCTATGGAAAATTGGTTGCGCAACCGCAATTTTGAACAATGGAATATTTTGGTGCATCGGGTATTTCTAAAGCTAAAACCCTGGTGGTTACCTGAAATTGGCATGATAAATATAAATATTTTTGACAACTTGTTTTCGGCATGAGTCCACTGAGTGCATCAAGTACTCAGCCCTGCATATGTTTTCCTTATGTGCAGGTTGAGCGGCGGCGAGCTTGGGGTGGTGTTGAGTCGAACCTTAATCATTGTTGGATTTATTTTGAACTCAGAGGGACGTCGTGTCTTCATACATGGCGTCACTCTTACTCTTGGATGCTTCCGCTGAGATAATACTTTTCTTCGAAATTATATCTTTGAACCATTTTCACTCTTGGATTAAATTATGATAATTGTTGACTTTAGATTCAAAACCTAAGCATTTGCTTTGATTATTCCTCAGTTATTTGGATATTAAACGCTTCAATCAAATTCTTTATTGAAACCCTAGACCATTTCCCTTTCTTAAAGTCCCATTAGTCGCGACCACCCACATTTATTAACCCTAGAAAGGGCGGTCGTGACAGTTTGGTATCAGAGCCTCCGTTCTTTCCGCTCTGGACCCAAGAGTCTTTTTGAGTTATAGTCTACCCTTGTATCGATAGACTAAAATACTAAACGTCGAAGGCTCAACACCACAACTCGTCTCGCTCAACCACGAAAGAAGAGGTAAAAATATTTTGGTGACTTTTGAAATGTAATACTGGATTTTTGGAATTTGCAATTGGAAAATGGTCTCATTTAATAAGGTAATGGACTGAAGTAATAACTCAATTGAAGTTTATTGAAGTAAAATCCTATTGTGATGAAGTGGTATACTTGTTGAATGAAGTAAATAATGTAACTGAATGAAGTAGTAATAATCTAGGTGAATGAAGTAATAATGTAACTGAATGAAGTAATAGTCTAGTTGAATGAAGTAATTTAGGTAGAGGCTTAATTCTAAACAGAGCGCAAAACAATCCAACGACAAAAACCAACTGGAAGAATACACCCAAAAACACATAATTATTCATGATTATCCTCCTCCACCGATCAACGTCATACGCCTCAAACATCTGCAATCGTGCGGCCATCTGCACACCCTTCGCGTAATCGGTCAGAAAATCTCCGGCGCCGTTCAAGAACACCTTCACCTTCACCAGCTCCGCCGCCGCTCCAACTTTCCCAAATCATCCAAACACGTGTCCACATCCTCCTGCGCCGCTGAGATCCGCTTCATGGTCTTCGTCCTCTGCTCATCGGTCCTCGTCTGCACTAACGGATTGGCCTCGATCGTGGCTAGAGGGCGCCGGATCTGGTACAGCGCATCGCGCAGCGATTCGGAGCAGTTGCTTAACGAAATTGAACCAATCAAGCGCTAGAGATCGTCGGCTGCTGCTTGGAGAAACAGACCGAAGATTTGATTTGGATCTGAGACTAATTTGTGGCGGATTAGGGGCTGAACGGCGCGAAAACACGCCCTAGAGTCAGAATTGGCGTAGCAAAATGCTTGTGTTGATGTAGATTCTAATTCGTCTTCAACCGCATAATTTGTTGAAGTGGGTCCCAATCTGTCGATATTCTCCATGAGCGTTAGAATATTGAGAAATTGAAGCAGAACTCGTGAATTAAGGCTCAGCGTCACCTAATTCGTCAAGCAGGCCGCCGCCGTCGCCGGCCGATCCCCTCCAGCAGATTCTGATGAGCCCGAAAAGAATGAAACACCAGCTGCAACGTGAATTAAATGTGAATATTGCGAAATTGAATTGAACGTGGAATGAAGAAGATCGACGCAGATCGTAGATGGCAGATTGAAGAAGATCGACGCAGAGCAGATCGTGAATTGCGAGAGTGAAGAAGATTGTGTGAAAATTCAAAGAGATTGAGACAAAAAGAATCACGTTATCTATGTTGAGATTTGATTTCCTAAAATACCCCTCAACAAGTTTTTATTGAATAAAATATTAAGTTAATTGCAAATTAATCCTAACCACAAGATTAAAAAAATGAAGGGCCATAATTTGGTCTCTAGTACGGTCTTTAAGAAAGGTTCGACATTGATCACAACTATATATATATACATATATATATATAGGGGTGCACTGACCGCGTTATGTAATTCAACATTTGAACGAAGAACACAACCACCCCATGGTTTTTGTTACAACATTTGAATATTAGATTATTATGACACAATTTACCCTTAAGGTGACATGACCCAAATTTAATATTGTGTTTTTTTTAATAAGTCAAAAACAAGAGCATAATCTTATATTTTACTTTGGTTTGTTTGAAACGAACATTTCGACCAGGTTTGTATAACTCATTCTGGTACTCCCTAGTGTTATATAATGACTTGAATATTGGTTAAAATTTGATATGAACAGTTCATTCAGTTTTGTATGATGCATTCAGGTACTCAGTAGTTTCATACAATGACTCGAATATAGGATTATTATGACACAATATACCCTTAAGGTGACATGACCCATATATTCATCTAGTATGGCCCAAAAGTACAGAAGATGTTTGGGTTAATGTTTGAGTAATTTTCGGTCATTTTAATATTGGTAAATTACAGCAGCTCCTGGATTACTAGTACATAGAGACTCCAAAAATCATTTATAAAACGTGTTCCAAAAAATGAGAATTACAAGGTCTAAACATCGTTAAATTAAAATGGTGGTAAACTATAAAGAAATGAAAACACTTCGTTCAGTTTTGTATGACGCATTCAGGTACCCAATAGTTTCATACAATGACTCGAATATTGGATTATTATGACACAATTTACCCTTAAAGTGGCATGACCCAAATATTCATCTAGGATGACCCAAAAGTACAGAAGATGTTTGGGTCAATGTTTGTGTAATTTTTGGTCATTTTAATATTGGTAAATTATAGCAGCTCCTGGATTACTAGTATATAGAGACTCCAAAAATCATTTATAAAACATGGTCCAAAAAATGAGAATTACAAGGTCTAAACATCGTTTAATTAAAATGGTGGTAAACTATAAAGAAATGAAAACAGTTTCAGTAGTTTTAGCTATACGACAAAACAATTGATTAATATATGTAGTTTGCTATCATCTTTTTTACGTTTATCTTGGTTTTCTTGCTCTCCTTTGCAGAATGTTTGTATGCCGCCTCTTTATGTTTAATGTAAGTACCTTTCTTGAGAACATCTTCAGCTGTTCCTTTCCCTTTTTCATCTTCTACTCAGATGTCTTTTATGTTGTGCTGTATCTAAAACAAACAAAGCATAAAAAATGTGATTTTTTACATATCATGTTTCCCATATGTCTCCTATTATAAAAGAATATCCCATCTCAATTCATGAGTTCTTCAAAAGCAGAGGTACAGAAGGTAATTACATATAACATTAACCTTGTTTTGGGTCATCGATACCATATCTCAGTTCAGTCGAGTTTTGAGTGGAACTTTGACCTATTGCTTATGAAAAAATACCACAATTAAATAACAGAGTTCCCAAAAAGAATCAAAATTACATTCATTCAAAACCCAGAAAATGTAGTCGAAGTACCTTTCTGTGCTTTGGGTTTTGGTGGTAGCTTCTTCTTCACATTCATTTTTTGATAGACCAGGTTACATACAACAAATTGAAGTGAAAATTGGGTCAGATTTGAGTTGAGTTTCAGTAGATCAGTATACAAATTCTTACTAACCTTTTCCGTCATGCGTCGCGGTTCTAGAAGATCCTGTGTCGATCATTGCTGAAGAAGGCGCTAGGTTCCTCGTTCTCGTTGATTTCAGAATCGTCAACTGGTTAAGGGAGTTGTCACCGATTTCTGTAGGGTTTTCAAAAAATTGGAAAGATTTGGGTGAAATAGAGTTAAAATCAATGGTAGAGTAATGACTCCCACTTAATCCGCTCATAAAAAACGGAACGACAGTTGTTAATATTTTCCTATTCCTAATTTACCCTTCTCATGACACAGATCGCTCTTATTATGACTCAGACAATTCAGTTTGCAATCCAAATCATGGTCGTTCATCTACAGATCTAACAGTCCATATGTGGTCTGTATTTCTATACTAAGGGACTTCTTTTGACTGATTAAAACCCTATATATATATATATATATATATATATATAGGGGAGCACTAGGGCGTATCCTTAATTAGAGTGCTAACGTACATCCAACCACGTGCTGCCATGTGGCACGAAAAATGCAATATTGTATATATAAAAATGCAATACACATTTGTGAAGTTGTTCATGCATTTCCGCAGATTGCATTTTAGTTATAGGAAAATTGCATTTTTTATTGTTAAGTTTTGGATTTTCACATAAATTGCATTTTATATTGTTAAGTTTTGCATTTTCACATATATAAATGCAATCCGTATAGACATAAAATGCAAATTAAACAGTCAATATCGAAAATGCAAAACTCAACAATAAAAAATGCAATCTGCATGTAACAAAAATGCAATCTGTCGAAATTCAATTATAACTTTTACAAATGCATATTGCATTTTTCTTCATATAATATTGCATTTTTCGTGCCATGTGGCAACACGTGATTGGATGTACGTTAGCACTTTAAAATTAGTTAGCATATTAGTACATCCCTATATATATATATATAGGATTGTATTAAAATGACAACACCTCTTAAAGTAACACCATACCACCATTCCTAGCCAATCATTTGTACATGTGGACGAATAATAAGCTGCCATGTGGCAATCATAAAAATTGCTCAAGGGTAAATTTTCACGGACTGCAATATCCAATACACTAGAGTGCAATTTTTCCCGACTGCAATATCCAAGCGTTTATACTATTGCTATCTAGCATATATAATATTGCAGACTAGCGTGGTGTCACAGTGTCATTTTAAGAGTGTTGTCATTTTAACGCACCCCTATATATATATATATATATATATATATATATATATATATATATATATATATAGAGTTGTGATCAATGTCGAACCAATTTTAAAGACCGAACTAGAGACCAAATCTGGGCCATTAGATCTAGTTTTTGTGATGAGATGTGCTGCTGTGAAATTTTTTTCTGCTTCATTACTAGCCCATTTTACTTCATTGTATAGGTTTATTACTTCATTCTGTACCTAATACCTTGAAACTACAACATGTTTTTACTTGCTTCCAGTAGGTTTTGAAATGATTCAACATATGTTTCATTCAAATTAATTGACGTGGGTTTTTGCTTTATTAACATTTAAAAATGCAATTTATTCAAGTGAGTTTATTACTTCATTCAGGAACGATATTACTTCATTGGATGAGATTTTTACTTCATTCCAGTAGGACTTCAAATGCTTCTACACATACTTCATTCCAATAATTTATTACATTATTCCATGCGTTTATTGAACCAATATTAGTGCCATGGCGGTGGTGATAGATATTGTAGAGAGAAAGAACGGCACGCGACGGCGAAACCACATTTACGTACTGGAATGAAGTAAAAACCTACTGTAATGAAGTAAAAACCTACTAGAATGAAGTAAAAACCTACTAGAATGAAGTAATATATTCTGGAACGAAGTTAAATCTTCGTAACATGTTAGTATGACTTATTTACCTTCGGATGAATTAAAATAGGCTCGTGATGAAGGCGAAAATAATTTATAAATTTCTGTATCTTATCCATAAAAAACTAGATCTAAAAGCCCTAATTTGGTAGGGTTCGATGGTTCGGTCTTTAAGAGTTGATTTGTGGATAATGAGACTCTATATATATATAGGGGAGCATTAGGGCGCATCCTTAATTAGAGTGCTAACGTACATCCAACCACGTGCTGCCATGTGGCACGAAAAATGCAATATTGTATATATAAAAATGCAATACACATTTGTGAAGTTGTTCATGCATTTCCGCAGATTGCATTTTAGTTATAGGAAAATTGTATTTTTTATTGTTAAGTTTTGCATTTTCACATAATTGCATTTTATATTGTTATGTTTTGCATTTTCACATATATAAATGCAATCCGTATAGATAAAAAATGCAAATTAAACAGTCAATATCGAAAATGCAAAACTCAACAATACAAAATGCAATCTTCATATAACAAAAATGCAATATGTCGAAATTAATATTGCATTTTTCTGTATATAATATTGCATTTTTCGTGCCACGTGGCAGCACGTGATTGGATGTACGTTAGCACTTTAAAATTAGTTAGCATATTAGTACATCCATATATATATATATATATATATATATATAGGGGTGCATTAAAATAACAACACTCTTAAAATGACACTGTGACACCACGCTAGACTGCAATCTATAGATATTAAATCTATTTATTGATATTTAAAAATCTAAATATTAAATTTAATTTTATAAAATTAAATCTAATATTGAAATAAATAAAAAAACAAATTCAGTGAAAGATAACAAAATGGAAGAAGAATGATAATTTTGAAATAATATCAAAGTTAGTACATAACTAAAATAATATCAGATTTAAAATGTTAAAAGTGTAAAAAGACCAAATTGCCCAAACCCCCCAAAATAATATCAAAGGGTATTTTCGTACCAAAAAAAGCCAAAAGGACCAATTTCGAGATAAACCCTTAGTCCAGGGACTACTGGCGATATTTTTAAAGTCCAGGGACTATGGGCGAGATAAACCCATTGTCCAGGGACCATTTTTGTAGTTCACTCTTTAATCTTATATTTCTGAATTTGTTTTAGTAGCGTCAATCATATAACAATTAAACATGGACTTCAAATATATTTTACGTTTGATACGCTTTGATTAAAAACTTAGACCGAAGACTCAGACGACGTTCTCTCCAGCTTCAAGACGCATCGCTGCGACGACAATGCCGATATTGAAGATGAGAAGGAAGTTTGTTGCATATGTTTGGACGATCTGTACCGTGGATCGGTGAATGCTTTGGATTGCGACCACGAGTTTCATCCCGGCTGCATACGACGGTGGCTATTCCGCGGCAAGAACATCTGCCCCCTCTGCAAAGCTCCCGCGATGAAGCGACCTCATGTAACGCTAACTTCTCTCTTAGAGCAACAGTAGTACTTTGTTGTTGTTATAGTCATGTTTTTATATTTGGGATAACTGCTTCAAAAGTCATTAACTTTCATCAAATTCCAGTTTTTCCCATAAACTTTGAAAGGTTCATGTAATGTCATGAACTTTATATTTGGTCGCCGTTTTCCCATAACGGGTTTTCTGGCCATGAAGTAAGCTGACGTGTCTTTTTAAGCTGACGTGGTTGCTAAGGGTATGTTGAGTGAATGACGTGGATGACAAATTTTAAGCTGGCGTGTCTTATCATCCTCCACCACTCACTCCCATCACTGCCACCACCATGCCTCCACCACTCCTCCTCTTCCTCACTGCCAGCCGCCGCCGCCGAGGACTCCGATCAGCGACCACCATCATCGGAATGCAACGACTCCACCATCACCGGAATCAGTTGACCGAGCTGACCTACTCTCTCTCTGTATAAACCCAAAACCCCCAAATCTCCACCACCGCCGGAAGCAATCGGAAGTTGTACAATTGGCCCTTCCCCATCTCCCTCACATGATCCACATGGTCTTCTACTCCACCCTTCCTTCTCCCGCAGCAAAGTGTAGTGACTCAATTCAGCCCAAGCTTGAATCCGACCGCTCCAATTTCCGGCGCCGTCGGATGAGCTTAGAAGTTATTGAGAAACCACTCCGTGTTGGAAAAGCTTCCATCCGTTTTAAGGGTCTGAAACTAGATTGCTGCATTGGAGCTCAGCGATTCAATCGAGGTCACCAGATTGTTGCGTTGATCCTGCAACTCTAAATTCTCCCCTTGCTTGAGCGGTAAAGCAAACCCTAATCGAGAGGGATCGAGGTTAAAGCTTGGCTGGTGTCAAATCGCATGCAATAAATTGGCAAAATTAGAAGCGAATTGGTGGTGAAAAACGCTGGTCTTTGATGATTTGGGGAGTTGGAAATCCATGGCGGGGGAGAATTTGAGGGCGGCGGCGTTGGGGAGTGATTGAACTTCTTGTTCTTACGGCAGCCACCGCCGCCTCCTCTTCCTTTGCGCCGCCGCCGGAGAAGGAGCTTCCAGAGGAGAGAGCAACTTGTCGTCAGTGAGGACGACATCGTTTTGTCTATGGAAAACGACATTGTTTCATGAATTTCCGGCGTTCTCCACATCATATTTCAGGCTTGCCACATCCACACAATTTCAACAGGAAAACACTCGGGTCGGGTCAGATGGGAAAATGGCAACGCCCGATAAAGTTCATGACATTACACGAACCTTTCAAAGTTGATGAGAAAAACCGGAATTTGATGAAAGTTAATGACTTTTGAAGCAGTTATCCCTTTATATTTTGGCAAACCTTTATTTGTTTATTTAATATAATACTATAATTTTTAAACTAAATGAATTAGTTTTATCGTCGTGTACCGGGAGAAATATCATGTTTGATCTACCAACTCTATATTTATTGTTTTATATAATCGATACTACATTTAAACAAGCGGGGAAGGAATAGATAGAACATGATGAATTGCGGCTAACTCGGAAATGCTCGTTCGGATCGAAGATATTGAGGATTGGATTCAGATTCGGATAGCAGATGAGACGTGATACGAACTCACGGATCATGAATCAGACCCAAAGGTTCTCCACATGATAGTGCCTCTCTAGAGCACAAGGTCAAAACACAATATTACCAAAACGTAAAAGATATACTCCCTCCGTCCCACATAATTCGTCTCACTTTGACCGGACACGGATTTTAAGAAATGTAATGAAAAGTGAGTTGAAAAAGTTAGTTGAATATGAGTCCCACTTTTATATATTAGTTTTATAATAAAATGTGAGTAGGAATGAGTTAGTGGAATATGAAGTCAACTACTAAAAATGGTAAAAGTGAAATGGGACAAATTATGTGGGACGGACTGAAATGGAAAAAGGGACAAATTATGTGAGACGGAGGGTGTAACGACCTGCCATCCTAGGGTATAATAAATTCGGCGATCGCTAACTAGGTAACTTAAATGCAACAAAAATATAGGCTAGGGTTTCATTTAAAGAGATTTGACCTAGGTATTTAACGAGCTAACGAAGCAATAAGGCAACGGTTTAATCAAGAAAATCAATGAAGAGTGGATAACATAAATTACGATCAAAGTCAAGGGTTTGACACGAATTCAACAAAACACGATATGTCTCAATCTTCAAAACAACTAAATAATAATAATAAGTTTCAAAATTTAGCGGAAGCATCCAAGAGAAAGCGAAGCATGTATGAAGACACAACTTCACTCGAAGTTCAAAATATCCATCTTATTAATTAGATTTGCTCAACACCCGCCAACGCTCGTCGCCGTTCAACCTGCACATAAGGAAAACACATGCAGGGTTGAGTATTTTGAAATACCCATTGAACTCGTGCCAAAACATTTTAATAAGTTATGCCACCCTTACCATAGTGAACTCGATTTTTTAACAGTTATAAAAGAATATCACGAGTATCACAAAATAATTTCTTAGACTGGCCAGTCAAACAACTTCCCCGCTTTCCTCATCAATAATCACAATCACAATATTTCCATGGTGCGACGAAAGTGTGGCCACACTTTTCGCCCACGAGACCGGCCGACTAGCAAGGACGGCTCCCGATCCCACCGTGTACACAGCCTGGTAGGGTTTGCGGCCTTACTCAGACCCGAATTCGTTTATTCATAGCCACTGTAGCCTAATGGAGCGTACTCACAAACTAGGCATTAGGCACACAATATCATCAAAAGCAATCACAGGCATGGCATAACGTTTCAAACCACCCTTATAACACCAATCGATATTTTGACAAAATAAAAGAGTTTAGTGAATAAAGCCCACCTCGACTGCTTAGATTCCAAGTATGTTCTTCCCTTTTGTTTTCCCGCTTCGCAACCGAGGTTTCACCCTTTTACGACATATGTACATATCATGTATTAGTCTCAACATAAATTCCTAAATCATGCATATCTCACGCTTTCCCTTTTCCCATCGACTTATCTCCATATCACCAATCAAAATCAAGTCATGTTCATCATATCAATTTCATTCGTATCTTAACTCTAGATCTATCATCAACATATGTCACACAAGAGTATTTTGCCAACACACACATACACACACAACACACACACGCGACGCGCGCGCACACACACACACGGTTTCACACACGCACACATATTTTCCATGTTCCATTTATCCCACTTTCACTAAATCTAGATGCATGAGGGTTCAAGAATACCGATTAACCGGTTAGATGAAGAAGAATTAATATAAGAATACCTTTATGAGAAAAACGAACGGTAGAAACAAAGTAGAGACTTGCTTCTTCGAAAATTCTTGCGGCTCAAACTCTAATTCTTCTCAAAGGATGAAGGATTATTGTAGAAAAGTAGAAGAAAATTGAGAGAGTGAAAAGAGAGGGAGAAACTGTGGGTTATGGGGTGGGGGGCGATTTTTTTGTGAATGCTAGGGTTAGGTTTTTGGCCTCTTATTTATAGAGTTCAATAAAATCTTTAGGTAATTAAATAGAATATTTGGGAAGATTTGATTCTACAGAATTAAATAAAATAAGTATTGTGATGTAGAGAGGAAGGAAAAAAAAAGTGGCGTGAATTTGGGGTGGGATTTTCGAAAATTAAGGCTTTTAATTTAGCCAAGATTTTGTTTGGTATTTTTCCAGAGTAAAATAAAATATCACGGAGCAAAATAAAAATAAAAATCCTCTCAATCAAGTAGGAAATAGGCGTGTAATATAGCTATTCAATAAGGAATAGATTTTAAATATTAACTAAAATAAGATATGGCAAGATCTTCTTGAGGTATGGTAAGATTTGCTAGAATATTTGATTTTAGGTATGGAAGGAAATCAATAAGGAATCAATTAAACAAGTAAAATAATTCTTCCTTCCAAATATAGGTGATTTTCGAAAATCACCTAGAATAAATGGGGGTGTCGATTTTTCTCATTGAGGAATAAGGAATAATTGGGTTTTGGATTTAATTTGGATAAATATCCCAAGAATTAAATTAAATCTGGAAAATAGGATTTTTCTCCAATAAAATGAGGGGGTTCGAAAATTTCAAAAAATGAATAAAAGTGGTTATAGTATTTATGGAAATTTCCTAATTTTCTCACTCACCCTTAAACAAATAATTCACCACATAATTCACCTTTAATTCAAATATTCATATGCCACGTCACATACTCAACGAGTTGACTATTCAACCTATCTCAACTCCAAATCGGAATTAGGTCACAAAGAATCATGCATTAATCACTCATAATTAATTCCACATTTTCCTAGCATTTAATGCAAAAAATTTTAGGTAGCAAAAATTAGGGTTCGGAAAAAGTGGGGAGTTACAGAGGGAGTATTAAGCAACTCGTTATTTATAGGAGTATGTATTTTCTTGTTTAATAGGAGTAATATGGTGCCAGACATTGGTCTCCGATGATCGGAACGGTGACCAAGATCCCACCTATACGTAGAGAGTAATTACCACAGATAGGCGAGAGAGAGGAAGAAGGAGAAGGAGAAGCAATTTGCGTTAATTTCATATATGTCATATTACAACGATAAAGCAACTTATATAGCTGCATGTACGGAAATAACAACTCAATCAATAAACTAACTAACTATGATCCCATGCAATCGCGCCTATTGCATTAATTCATATATGTCAAATTACAACAATAAAGCAACTTATATAGTTGCATGTACGGAAATAACGACTCAATCAATAAACTAACTAACTATGATCCCATCCAATCGCACCTATGGTGATTTGATCATTGGTTCACACGTGTTGCATGCATCCATGCAACACTTTATTCTACTCTCATCTGCGCTTAATCTTAGCTCGTGTTTCACGTACCAAAATATAATGAGTCGAGCATTATTTATCGCATAATATAGCACATGCAGGCAAAATATAAGGGAGTATCTCCATAATTGCTCTCGACGATGCTAACATTGAAAAATACCCTACAACTATTAATACTGATAGAGCTAGTAATTTTTATGTCAAAATTATTAAAAGTAAACATAAAAGATTGTTTAGTAGTGATTTTTTATAAAATCAAAGTAATCTATGAATAAAGTTCTTATTTTTAGTTCTGAATTTGTTTTAGTAGCGTAAATTATACAAAGTGCCCCTGAAATAAAGTTTATGTTTTGATTATATAGTTTATATTAATATTAACAGTATAAAGAAGGAAACTATCGGCATAGACACTATTAAATCCAATTCTAACCCAAATACAAAGTTTATCTTTTATTTAAACTATTTTTAATACTATTATCTAATCAGCAAATCATCATCCGCCTCCACCACATCAGCATTCGCAGGATTCTAACCCTTGCCATACTCGTTCACTCACAAGAATTACACCCTCACTCACATGGCCATAACCGATAGTTTTGTTTTTTTATAATCACCAAAATTTCCATAACTGGTAAAATGATATATTAATTGGTAGAATAAAACAAAACTGGAAAAAAGGTAAAGAAATCAAAACATAAAAAGAATTGAATTACGCAGCTAGACCACATAAATGCGTGCTAAATTATCTCAATACATGATACTAGGAGTACTAGTTTTTAGGGTTTGATTAAATTAATGTTGATATTATATATAAGGAGTATATCAGCACATTATCTTCAACCTCTCGTCTCATTATTCCTCCTCATTTCTCCCAAAGATCAAAGGAAATGGAACAGACACTGACAGGGGCACGTCGTTCTCTCCGGCTTCAAGACGCGTCGTTGCAACTACGACGCTGTTATTCAAGATGAGAAGGAAGTTTGTTGCATATGTTTGGACGATCTGTACCATGGATCGATGACTGCTTTGGATTGCGGCCACGAGTTTCATCCCGGCTGCATACGGCAGTGGCTCTTCCGCGGCAAGAACTTCTGCCCCCTCTGCAAAGCTCCTAGCGATGAAGCGACCTCGCGTAACGCTAGCTTCTCTCTTAGAATAATAGTTTGTTGTAGTCATGTTTTTATATTTTGGCAAACCTTTATTTGTTTATTTAATAAGTATACTAGTATAATTTTTAAACTAAATGAATTAATTTTATCGTCGTGTACCGGGAGAAATATCATGTTTGATCTACAAACTCTATATTTATTGTCTAATATAATCGATATGTGACAAGCGGTGTGTGATCAAATACTAACTAAATTACAGTAATAACTAATAACTAATATCAATTTTGTATGTAAAAAATATCAACATAGAGACATAAATTTATCAATCTTCTTGCGTTGATTAACTTATGTCTTTGTATTGATATTTAAATTTGCATGTTGTATTGATATAATTACGTCTTTGTGTTGATAATTTTAATACACAGAATTGAAAGTTATTAGGTTATTATTGTAAATTAGTTAGCACACTAACGCAACCCAGTGACAATATTAATATTCATTACAAATACGATATACATTTAAAAAAGCGGGGAAGGAAGAGATAGACAATGATGAATTGCGGCTAACTCGAAAATGCTCGTTCGGATCGAAGCTATTGAGGATTGGATTCGGATTCGGATAGTAGACGAGACGTGACACGAACTCGCGGATGTTTATGGATGTTAATACATGTTTAAATGTATAAGTTAACTTAACAAAGTCTAAGTCTTTGTTTTAGTAGATCGGTTGTGGGCGGCGTCCACTTTAAGATAACACGGTCAGTTCTAAACAAAGAAAAAGAAAAATTTCACGACCTAGATCGAATTAGACTATCCATCGTGAAAGGTTGCAATGTCAGTCCACATATTTCTAAGCCTTATTGAAATAAGATGACATTGGTGTGGTAAAGCACTGAACGGATCTAACAACAAGACTTGTCTTTGGGCTATCTACTGAAAGGCGAGGTATTGATAAATATTTGTTTCTTAATCAATGTAGGTTAGCATTGAGCATACGGTATTGATTATGCATTACTTTGACTTATCAAATGGTGCGGGTTTTCGTAACCCAATAATCCTGATATATTGGGTAGTGGTGATTAATATCTAGCGGTGCTAGGATTGCTATTATGTTAAATCGTGCGCGAGGTGAGTCTTGTTTGATAATGTCTTCAAGGAGTGCGAAACAAGGTTTTATTATTCGGAACCTAGCTAGTTGGAGTTTGATTACTCTATAAATAATAAATAAACATTTCATGCTAAGTCCACTCTTGGAATTAATAAGAAATTAATTGATTAAGTCCATAGGAGACATTAATTAATTAATGAACATTTTTATCTTAAGCGCGGGAAATGAAAGTTAAAATGGAAACCCGGATTACTTATAATTTCGGATTTGGATGAGGAGAGTTCAATATTACTTACGTAGTGGTTGCTCGTAATATTCCAAATAAAGCTTATATTAAATTGTGGGTTCAATTTAATTAGTAAAAAGTAAATTGGATGAGCCCATATCCAAAACTTTCAATAGATCCATGTCTGGGCCCAAAAGGAACTTAATATAAATAGGAGAATAAAGGAGACAGAAAAATAATACAACTCATTATTTTTCCTCAAAATTTTCGTCCCTCTCTCTCCTAAAGGGTTCGAATTTTTCTTCTCCTCCATGGAGTAGAATTTCTGACTTCTTTATTTAAGTCCTAGTATTCCGGTGAGATCAGCCCACACTGATATTAGAGTACAGTTCGGGAACCAGAGAGAAGATTCGTGGTCTAGTATTCAAAGCGTCACTTAGAGAAGCAGCTAGCCATCATCAATTCTTTGGAGAATTAATTAGGTATTATTTCTGCTCCATAGAAAAGCATGTTTTAGGTTTCAATATTCTTAAAGCATAATTAATTCAAGTTATGAGCATGATACATGTGAGGATTACGTGAATAGATTTTGTCTAAATAATCTGCTAAATAGATCCGATTATTATGTGATTTATTTGTTCAATTAATAATTGTTAAATTATGATAATCTAAACGCACGCTTCCGCTGCCAGTTCCATCAACAACTATATTAAGCAACTCGTTGTTTATTGGAGTATCTATTTTCTTGTTTAATAGGAGTAATATGGTGCAAGACCAGGGTCTCCGATGATCGGAACAATGACCAAGATCCCATCTATATGTAGAGAGTTACCACAGAGAGGCAATAGAGAGGAAGAAGAAGGAGAAGCAATTTGCATTAATTCATACTCCCTCCGTCCACGATTAAAAGTCTCATTTCTAAATGGTGCGGGTTTTAAGAAATGTTAAGAAAAGTGGGTGGAAGAAAGTTAGTGGAATAGGGGTCTCACTTGTATATATTAGTTTTAAATGATATGTTAGTGGAATGTGGGGTCTCTTTACCATTTATGGTAATTATGAACCGTGACTCTTATTCGTGGACGGACAAAAATGGAAAAACGGGACTCTTATTCATGGACGGAGGGAGTATATGCCAAATTACAACGATAAAGAAACTTATATAGCTCCACGTACGGAAATAACGACTCGATCAATAAACTAACTAACTAACTATGATCCCATGCAGTTGCGCCTATGGTGATTCGATCCTTGGTTCACACGTGTTGCATGCATCCATGCAACACTTTATTCTACTCTCATCTGCGCTTATTCTTAGCTCGTGTTTCGTGTACTGTAGTATAATAAGTTGAGCATTATTTATCTCACAATATAGCACATGTAAGCAAAATATAACAGAGTATCTCCATAATTGCTCTCGACGATGCTAACATTGAAAAATACCCTACAACTATTATTACTGGTAGAGCTTGTAATTTTTATGTCAAAATTCTGGTTATGCCACTATTCTATTTCTTACATACATATTTTTATACAGTTTTTATGTTTGATGGGAATAAAGAAGGACCTATCGGCATAAATAGGGCTGGCAAATCGTGCAGATTAGGTCGGTATCGGGTCAACCCAATACCGACCCAATCTTATCGGATCCCAACCCAACCCAACCCAAATCATCCTGTTCTTATCGGGTTCAACCCAAACAGATTCGTGTCGGATTTGTGCGGATTTCGTGTCATCCAAAAATATATCGGTGGTGTCGGATTCGTGCGGATTTCGTGTCATCCAAAAAAATATTGGTCATCTTTTAATGATAGTAAGTTACTACACAATATAAACGTTATATGATAACGACCGGCATATGATATTATATAATTAAAATTTGATATTACACGATAAAATAAGATATTACATAAATTAAAATAATTAATTATTTAAATAATGTTTAAATCCAAATAATAAAATTAAAGTATATTAAAATTATATCTAACAAATAAAGTTATAATAATTAAAATAATTATTTTTTTGTCATAAAAAATAATTAATAATAGTATTAATCATATTTTTACAAATAAAATTAAAATTATAATATTTTTAATTAATAAAAATTAATAAAATTTAAATTCAATATATTATTTTAATTAATAAAAATAATCAAAATTAAAAAAAAATTCTTAACGGATAACCCAACCCGACCCGCATCCGACCTAACCAACCCAAAATTTTCGGGTTCTTATTGGGTCGACCCTATAAGGACCCAAATCTTAAACGTGCGTGTTCGTGCCGGGTTAACTTCGTGCGGATTCGTGTCGGATCAAAAATTGTCAGCCCTACATGATACACATTATTAAATTCTATTCAAACCCATATACAAAGTTTATCTTTTATTTAAACTATTTTTAATACTATTATCTAAACAGCAAATCATCATCCGCCTCCACCACATCAGCATTTGCAGGATTCAAACCCTTGCCATACTCGTTCACTCACAAGAATTACACCCTCACTTACATGGCCATAACCGTTAATTTTGTTTTTTTATAATCACGAAAATTTATATATTTAACCTTCAACCTTTGGCCTGTCATTCCTCATACTTTTCAAAACACTAATTAAATTCTCAAATCTCTCCAAAGATCAAAGACGATGGACGAGACAGAGATAGATGGTATTGAATATGAAGGAAGTAGTACTACTAGATGGTGGCCCCATCAAGCATGGGAGAAGTTCGTGTGGCCTTGCCTGCTGTTGATCCCTTTGCCCAATATTCTAATTACTTTGTTCCTGTCTTCCCAAATCCAACGCCGCCGCCGCCGCCCTCCCGCGATCCACCCCATGGCGACGTTCTCTCTGGTTTCAAGACGCGTCGCTGTGACGATACGGATCAACATCATGAAGAAGAGGTTTGTAGCATATGTCTCGACAATCTGTACCGTGGATTGACGACGGTGACTGTTTTGGACTGCCAACACGAGTTTCACCCGGACTGCATAAGGCGGTGGCTCGTTGACGGCCAGAATTTCTGCCCCCTCTGCAAAGCTCCGGCGATCAAGTGACCTCATATAATACAAGTACCATTTTTAATGAATTTGGCAAAACTTTATTGGTCTGTTTAGACTAAACGATTTAAACATATTGTATTAGTACTGTTAATGATCGTTTCATCAATTCTTAGATTTGTTGAAGGATCTATTTAATACTAGTAAACCAATTATTTATCTGATTGTATCGGTATTTATCGTTTCTTCAATTCTTAGATATATGGATGGCTGATTATAACTCAGTGGCATTAAAAACAATCGACTACAATAAATACTCTACTAAGCATGGAAAGATTCTTATTGAATATAGTCGATCGATTTCTTTCCATATTTAAAAAGTTTCAAATTTTTATTTGTTTTGGTAGCGTCATTCATAAGATAAGAGACAGGATTCAAATAAATTTGTCACAATTGATTAAGTTAATCTTAATGTTATAAATAAGGAATATATTGCTATTAGATAGAATCCACCTGAAAAATCAAAATTAATATCAATAGTAGAAATAAAAGTTACTCCCTCCGTCCGCGAATAGGAGTCCCATTTCATTCCGGCACGGGTCTTAAGAAATATTAGGAAAAGTGGGTGGAAGAAAGTTAGTGGAATATGGGGTCCACTTGTATATATTAGTTTTAAATGATATGTGAGTGAAATGAGTTGGTGGAATGTAGGGTCTCTTTACCATTTATAGTAATAATGAACCGGGACTCTTATTCGCGGACGGGCTAAAATGGAAAAACGGGACTCCTATTCGCGGACGGAGGGAGTACTTTCCATGTGATTCTCAACCACAAAATTTTCATAATGAAAGCGCAGAATAAGATTCTTCCCAAAATATTTGAGATCAAGCAAGCTTAAACTTATACGACGGGTCTAGGAATTTGGATTCGGGTGTACGACATATAGTTACATGAGTTTGAAAATCCGTACAATCCTTTTCATTGTATTAGATGCAAATGTCGTGCATAGACGTGAATATAACGACTAAACAAGAAATTCTATAATATAGATATAAACCTTTTTTCGACATAAAATATTTGAGTAAAGTTTTTTTTTAATAAAATAGTACTAATAGTGTTTAGAAGTAAACCTTGTGAACCTAAATAATTTAAGCAAAATGTCAATTATTTTAAAAAAAATTATAGATATGAATATATTTGCTACAAAATAGATAAAATACTACTCCTTCCTTCCTTTAAATTTTGTCAAACTTTGATCGGACACGAATTTTAAGAAAAGTAATGGAAAGTGAGTTGAAAAAGTTAGTGGAATGTGGGTTCTACTTTTATATACTCCCTCCGTCCCATTAAATATGCAATATCTGCTTTTCGGCATGAGATTTTATGTAATGTTGTTTTGTGAGTTAGTGAAGAGAGAGTAAAGTAAGAGAGAAGAAAAAGTAGAGAGAGTATTGTTTCCATTTTCAGAAACATTTCATTTTTAATGGGACAGACCAAAAAGGAAACCGTTTCATTTATAATGGGACAGAGGGAGTATTAGCTTTATACTATGTGAGTGAAAATGAGTTAGTGGAATACGAGGTCCACTACCAAAAATGGTAAAAAGTGAAATGTGACGAATTTTGTGAGACGAACGGAAACGAAAAAATATGACAAACTTGGGATAGAGGAGTAGTTTAAAAGTAAATTTTTTGATTATTTGAGAATTTAATCAAGAAGTATATAAATTTATTCTTTTAATTATTTTAACAAAAAAAAAAGATAATACATCGATTCTTCAATTGTTTGAATAAAACTAAACAAAAAAAAAAAGAAGTAAATCCATTATCTTAATTAAGAAGTAAAAGGCTATTGAACTTTTAATGGTTTGATTAACATAAAACGTGAAAAAACGGTAAACAAATTGTATTAACAAAAAAATTGAAATACGTACTAAGTAAAATGATAGAGAAACTTTAATTGTTAGAATAAAACAAAACTAAAAAAAGGTAAAGAAATCAAAACATAAAAAGAATTGAATTATGCAGCTATGTCTGAACTAAGGGGTGTCAAACTCAAAACCTCAACTTCAAAAATGAGGAGCATAACCACTAGACCACCAAAATGTATTTGCTAAATTATCTCAATACATGCTACTACTTGTATTTAGTTTTGGGTACAGCCGATACCCTTGTTCTAAGGTAGATATGCCATATATATCTTCAAACCTCACACTTTTTAAACTCCGACTTTTCAAATCCTTTCAAAATCATCCTTTTAAATTGATTTTGAAGGAACGTCGGTTGTGTAGCCGAAAGTTATCAAAGAGGTAAGAATCTAAATTCTTTCAAGTTATCTAAGAAGTAAGAACCTAAATTCTTTCTAAACTAGTAATATATGGCTTTGATTTTATTTGATTCAGTATCTTTTATTTTAATTAGTTATTCTTATTTGTTTTTCTTACATTCTGTAAGCTTTATTTATTTATCTGGCTTGATTAGCAAGATACATTTTAGGATTTAGAATTCTATAAATAATAGAATTCTACAGTATTAATTTTCATTCATTGAAAAATAAAATTAATTACTTGTTCTCATTCCCAGTTCTGACGAAATTGCCCGCCAGCATCTCAACTAGGATTTATCTTTTCCTCTATGTGTTTGTTCAAATCGTGGTGCTCAGGCTCGATAGGTCAAGGACCTATCAATACCATGCACGTATAATTATTAATTATTTTTTTTATCAATTTCTTTTATAACGATTTGCTTCTCAATATATTGGTTGCAAACAACCAATTAATTTTACGCATGATATTACTACCTCCGTCCCCCATAATTTGTCACCATTTGACCCGACACGGATTTTAAGAAATGTAATAGAAAGTGGGTTGAAAAAGTTTATGGCATGTGGGTCTTACTTTTATATATAAGTTTTATAATAAAATGTGAGTAGAAATGAATTAGTGGAATATGAGGTCCACTACCAAAAATGGTAAAGTGAAAGGTGACAAATTTTTAGGGATGGACGAAAATGGAAATAGGTGATAAAAATTTTCAGGGACGGAGGGAGTATAATTCTTGAAATTAAATTAAATAACATAATTTAACTAGTCAATTATAATACTCCCTCCGTCCACAAAAAATATGACATATTTACCATTTCTGCCCATCCACAAAAAATAGAGCACATTCATTTATGAAAAAATTTCAACAAAATAATAACCCTACACATCATTTTATTTACCATTTGTGCCATTAGAATTTAAACTTCTCAGTTACACTAACACTACTTCTCTCTTAATTTTTTCTCCTTCTTTCTTACTTTTTTTTTACTTCCGTCTTACTTTATTAATTCTATACTAAAATCCGTGTCATATACTAATTGCCCTATTTTTTTGGATGGAGGGAGTATTAATAAGCACATAAGTATATGTATATACTAATCCTAGCCTGACGGCATTTCGTGCGTGGTTTGGCACTTGGCGCCTTCGACGACCGCAACGCAACCACAATTCCGTAGACCGGATGGTGGCCCATGCTCCATTAATTTTCAAGAATCGGAGACTTGAACCGGTTCCTGGTTGGAGGCTTGGAGACTTGAAAATCAGTGGTAATTAATGTTATTGACTACTGTATAATTTATCATTCCACTAATTAAAACTCCTACCAAGTGATAACGTTCGATCCTCTTATTTTTAAAATTTTGTATGTGATGAAAAATAATACACAAAGGCAAAATATAAGGGGTCTTCCTAGCAACGAGAAATACCGCCGCAACTGTTAATAATGGTTGAGGCGTTGAGCTAAAAATATTTCCTTAAGTTAACATGTGAAAATCCTAGCTCTGACATTGTTCTTGCAGTATATTTTTACTATGTTTGATGGGTAGCTTTAATATTTGAATAGATAAGATTATTAAAAATAAAGGACTATATAGTTGTGAAATTTGTTTTATAAAAAAATAAGCGATTAAAATTTATTTATTTATTACTCCCTCCGTCCTGCATAAAAAAATGTAATAGAAAGTGAGTTGAAAAAGTTAGTGGCATGTGAGTCCTACTTTTATATATTAGTTTTATAATAAAATATGAGAGATAATGAGTTAGTGGGCCATTACTAAAATTGGTAAAAGTGAAAGGTGATAAATTTTTAGGGACGGACGAAAATAGAAATAAGTGACAAATTTGCAGGCAGAGACGGAGGGAGTATTTTTTATTTGTTTAGGTAGCATAAATTCTGCCATGGCCTTTCAAGATAATTAAGTTTAAAGTTTGATTAAATTAATCTTGATATTATAAATAAGCTGGAATATATCGACTTTGACATTATCAAATCCAAACCAGATTTACATAATCAAAACGCAAAACCCAAATTAAATATTTACTATATAAATCTTCTAAGCTTCGAAATAAAGCAACTCCATGTACTTCTAACCATGCAAATTTCCATAATCAAAGCACAAAATCAGATTCTACCCAAAATATATTTGGGCCGAAGCTACACTACATATATATCGTCACCCTAGCTATCGCCTCATTCCTCATACTTTTCAAAACTCCCTCTCAAATTTCTCCCAAAGATCAATGGCAATGGAAGCTACACAGACAGGGACACTCGTTCTTGAATCCCAAGCGATTCTCTGGTGGCCATGGACCACGGAGGAGTATCAAAGCACCGCGACGAGGTTTAATGAATTAGCCGAACGTGAAGGAACTACCGTTGAGGTCGTGCCTTTTGGCACCCCTCCTATGGCCTTCTCTTCCCTTCTTCCCAATGTCTACGGCTTGTATATCCGTGTGTGGGCCGTCAACAACGCAGCTGCATCCGACAACCACGTAGATTCGCCCCAAGACGACGTTCTCTCCGGTTTCAGGACACGTCTCTGCGACGAAACCGATCAAGAAGACGAAGAAGTTTGTTGCATATGCCTCGATGATCTGTACCGGGGATCGGTGACTACTTTGGAGTGCGGCCACGAGTTTCATCCTGACTGCATAAGGCGGTGGCTCGTCCGCGGCCAGAACTTCTGCCCCCTCTGCAAAGCTCCCACAATCCGGTGACCAGGCAGAGCACATTGCGTGGTATTCACGTTCATGTCTTTGAATTCAAGATTCTCTTAGTTTGAATTTATTTATCTGGTTTTAGCATACAAGATTACATACTGTCGAGTCTCGGTTATTTATTTTACTGTCGCCTTGTATAACTTAAGCGGACGATGCATTTGGTTCGAAACTTGAAAAATCGGGCCCCGTGTTAACCTTCCTTTGACGGAAAAAGCTGCCTGTTCTTGGTGTGGAGCCGCCGTTCTGATCAGATCAATAAGCGGTGAAAAAGGGCTACCTTCGCAGAGCTATACTGACCGGTATAAAAGCCATGACAGAAAAGCTGCCTGCAAAAAAAGAAGTGTGAAAGCCGTTCTACCGATTAATATAAATAAGGTTGTGAACTGGAAAAGGCTGCCCTAGAAAGTGCGTTAGCTACCGACTGGTCGGATTTGGGGTTCAAGTGTGTAAGAGTTTCGCATCAAATGCATCTGATATTGAGGTTATTCACCTTGGCGACGGGATTATAAGTTTTCGAGACTTGATGTTCGTGGTTTTGTTGCTTGATCGGATACGTCGATTCACGCTTGGAGAGTCGAGTGTTTGGATGTGTCGTTTATGCCATGTTTTGTGTTGTGTTTTGGTTAACTGAGAGATACGAATATTGTAATGTTAAAACCAAGTTTATATATACAAGGGGATTTTTTTATTGTTCATATGTTTGAAGTTCTGTGCATTTAGTTAATTGTAGTTATTTTATGCAATTCAAGTTTCCATTCTGGATACAAGTTTATCGGTTTGATATGTCACAAATTTCATAATTAGTAGTAATGCATTATCCAATTTTCTACAAAAATTAAATACTTCAAACTAAATAAGCTGTTCCAGATTCTTAAAATCGGATAACTTAATCCCATCTCAGATAACAGAACAGAAGGTAACTTTTTTAGACTATAGTCAATCAATTCATCACTAGGCCAACAAATGCACGTTGAGACGCCTCTCATTCTGTTATCTGCAAGACCGGCAGAGTTTTGGGGTTCGATCAAGCCAATAACTCAATGGTAAATCTGGATACCCGATCCCTCGGCTTTCCAATCGATCCCCCAACCGTGTGAAATATGGAAAATCATTCCACACAACAGCACTATAACTGGATTAGACAAACTGGTATTTATAAGAATGATCAAAGTATCATCTTAACATAATCTGAGTACACAAGACAGAAAGCAAGATAGGAAAATATTCCAATATTATACAGTTTTGGACCTTTGGTACTAGTAACCAGGATGTCGCTCTTCTATGTCGGGATATCATGCAAGAATAGCCTTTCAACGTCCCAAGCTTTACCGGTATAAGATAAGGAAGAGAATAGTTTTAAGAGACATCAAATGTGCAGATAATTTTCAAGTTATTGATCATATCTCTATCAAGTTAATCATATAACCAGAACAGTATACATACATAAGTTATACTCCTAACACAGGGGCTTTTGCATAAAAAGAGGTGGCAGAGAGTAGCAACGAAGTTGACACTATAGCTGCAGCACATGAATGACTTAACACGGCGCCATATGCTTACTACTTCATTCGGAAACTAAACTGATTTTCACGAATAAACAGTGGGGGCAGCAAGAAACTTACAGCCATGTTCATCCGCCATTCTTCAATTACAGACCACTGTTGCACTGCTTAATCTACAATACACCTTCTTCAACTTGCTGGACTGTAAAATACCAAGAACTTTTGAATCGTTGAGCAAAGCATCATTACTCCTGACAAAAATCGTCTGTTATCTCAGGCCCGCAACAGGGGCTTGACTGGTGGAAGAACTGATGTAGTTACCACAAGCCAGTACGCTCTAATGTAACGACATCTTTCGAGTTTCTGTGAGGAAGTTCCTTCACTCACAGCTCTGATTGTCTCCTAATTTTTCGTCATTTATAACTAACAAGAAATTCAAAAAGTTTAGCAAGCAAAATACCAATAGGTGGAGTTGCTGGTAGCTTAATTGTGTTAAATCTGATGGAAGCAACCACAACTTCAGCATTATAGTAATAACACTACAGATAGGTTTTATATATTGGGGTTTAATCAAGCTTTCAACATAATAATAACTATGCGACAATTACGACTTAATCCAGCAGCATAAATACAATCTATCTAGGCAAAAGAAACCAGCAGAGCAAGTGAACTATCATGATTGCCAAAAACCAGAATCAATGGACTAACAGTCAAGAAACTGCAATTAGAGTTGAAACACTAAGCAAAATGAACAATGCTTTGAATAAAATAAACCTTGTTCAAACACTAGGCAAAGCTACCAATAGTCTACCACTAATTCACAAACAGATTCATCATCTACTCATACCCTCAAAATCTGTAGCTTGTTCGAAAACGCAATCGCCACCCAATCAGGCTGCGAATACGACCACTGCAGCTGCTCAATCTCCGCCCCGGCAGTGTAAGCCAGAATCGGGTCCAATCCGCCCTCCACCGGCTGCCCCATCGACGAGAGGTCCCAAATCAGAGCCTGCGAATCATCCCCCGCCGTGCAAATGTGGCAGGAGCTATGCGGAGCCCATGCAATCGCATTCACACCGGCCTGATGCCGCTGCAGCTCCACCACCGGCAGCGTCGGGAAGCGAATATCCAACACCACGACCTTGCTGCTGTCCATTATGATGGTCGCCATGTATCTAGGATCCTGCTTATTCCACCCCAGCCGCACCAGCGGCGTGTCCGGCTCGGAGCTCTCATAAATTATAGTCGAATGCTCCTTATCGCGGAGATCGAAAACCCTAACCGAGCCGTCGGCGGAGACCGAGGCGAAAACGCCAACGCCGCCCCACGCGATGTCGTAGACCTCCTTATCGTGCGCGATTAGCTGCGTATCCACCACCTCCTTCTCGATGTCCCAAATCGTGCAGGTGGTGTCGATGCTGGAGGTCCCGATCCGGCGCGGCTCTGCTTCGTTCCAGTCAAAGGAGGTCAACGGACCGGAGAATTCGCTGTTGCGGTTGTTGTTGAGGAGGCTCTTGAGCTCGACGCGGCGGGGGGAGTCGGAATCGGAGATTTGCCAGAGGCGGAGGAAATCGGAGGAGGAGGCGAGGAGATCGGGGCGCTGGCAGTCCTTGTCGGGGACGAAGATGAGCTTGGTCGGGGGGTAGGGGTGGTCGAAGGAGAGGTCGGGGCGGATCTCGCCGGTGGAGTCGTCGAGCTGGACGATTTCGACGCGGTTAGGGTACTGCTCGAGGAGGCTGGAGATGGCGAGGCGGTATTTCTTGTCCTTGCGGACGCTCCAGTTCATGGCGTAGATGTGCCATGGGGCTTCGTACGTGTAGATTTCCGAGCGCCGCTGCTGCTCGTCGGAGCCGTCTTGGTTTGGGTCGCTGATTGCCCCCATTTTGCGGCGCGGATTTGGGTCTCTCTCTTCACTCTCCAACAGTGGAGAAGAAATGCCGCACGCGTGATGTGGTTGTACCTTAACGTACAAATACTCCCTCGTCTCCAAAAAAAATAAAAAAATAAAAGGATATTTACGCCTAAATTAAATTTTTAAAAAGTTGATTTTTTCTTACTAATATCATAAATATTATCTTTATTTCACATCAGTAAAAAAATTCCGGATATATTAATAGATTGAAGAACAAATTTAGAGGGTGTGCTTCAAGAAAAACTATTCTCAAAGATTGAAGTTATTATTGAGAAATTACGAAAAAAATGATATTATTTGTCGAAATTTTTTCATTAATGTAAAATAACAAATTCGAGATAAAATTCATAATATTATTTGCCATTTAAAGTTCATGGGAAAAATCTAACTTTTTAAAAATTTCAATAATATTAGATTGTCAATATCCAAAAAATAAATTAGTACTACTACCTTTTTGAGACTGTCTTTCAAAATCAAACAAATCATAAATTATGAAAATTCAACAAAATAAAAATCTTAGACAACATTTATAACAGACTCCTTAATGATTAATACTCGTTCAATTACCTTCTTATGAATTCTTATTTTTTTAATTCATTATTATTTTATCAATTATTCATTAAAATGGTACGTTTTGTTAATTTTATAGGGATATTGGAGTATTTTATTTGGAATCCAAATAAATACAAAAATAGGGAATAATGCTCAGCTGTTTATTATGCATTACTCTCTTTGTCCTAATTAAGTTAAATTAAAACTTTTAAAGAAGAAAATAAATTATTTATATTAACAAAAATATAATAATAAAATGATTAACACCAAAATAACAAGAAAAAAAAAAAGCAGTAATTAAAGAATTTAATATCGCTTCATGTACCATTTGAATGATATGCATTAATGAATATACTTTTGCCCCTTAACTTCAAAAATTTGCTAAAAGGCTAAAAATATTCTTGAATGATAATGTATTAGTGAATATACTTTTGCCCCTTAACTTTAAAAATTGCTAAAAGGCTACAAATATTCAAGAATATTAAAAAAACCCTCTAGTGATTATATTTATACCACGTCATAGAGATTAATGTTCTAATAAATTTGTCTAGATACTGTAAATTGTTCTAATAAAACTTTAGCAATAAAATTGTCTAGAGAAATAAAACAAATTGGGGCAAATACAAAATATACGTATTTTCGCAGGGCCTCGTGAAGAGCTGTGATTGGTCATTTACTTAAACACAGATAAATTCCACGAACTCCCTTTTTCCAGTTTTATAATGTTTCATTTCATTTGGCGCTGCAATTTCATAAATTTCTTAATCAAGGCCAGCCACCATCTCACCAGCTGCAGATTTCGCGCAGCTTCTGCAAATGGAGTAAAGAAGAATTATACTATAGTATTTTTTTAATGCTCTACTTTATTCTTGTCACTGCGCGAAAATAGTTAGGGTTTGCCATTGCAAATCACCATCAATTCGATCTGCTGCGTCGTTTTGAGAATTTGCCTCGCTGCTTCCGCCAATCCTCGCCGTTGGTGGTACGTTTGATTTGACAAATTTCCCCTCTGTTTGGTAATTTAATCGGTATTTACTCAATTTGCTGAAAAATGACGCTAAGATCAGTTAAATTGGTAGAATAGGGTTTTCGTATGCTCATTGTTGTGTTCTTAATCTAAATGAGGTTTATGCATCGGATTCCAGTGATTTTGTGATGATTAGTGTTATCTGCTGATTTTTGTGCATTTTAGGCTGTGAAGGTAAAGACAGTGCATTGCAGCTGGAGATACTGCCTGTTAATCGACTTGTAGACTGGCAGTTTGGTTCATATTGGAAGTGGATTTTGTGATAGACGCGTGCATTTGTTCGTAGGATCTCTGTTGTGTTTGTGGGAGTGACTTTTGGCTCTTGATGTGGAGTTCTGTCCATTTATTCAGCTTTCAAGGATGAAGAGGTCGAAAGGTGACTATTCGAGTGCTAGAAGGATCAAATTATCGTACATTCTGTTGGCTGCAGCTGGGTTGTACTTGATCCTTATTTTCTTCAAGTTTCCTGATTTTTTGGAGAGTGCAGCTGTTTTAAGTGGGGATGAAAGTGCCAGTGTTTTCGATGGATTTTCAATGATGGATGAAAAGAATGCTGAGATCAGTAAATCACGTGTTAGTTCTGATGGGTTCCACAGAATATTACATGATAATGAAAATCAGGATAATCCCCTAAAGCCAGAACAAAGCACTACACAAATGCAAAGAGATCAAAAATCGGTAACAAAGGCCTCACAGCAGCGCTATGGTCGAATAACTTCTGATATATTGAGGCGAATGAATAGGACTAAAAACTTGTCTGCAATGGAAAGAATGGCGGACGAAGCTTGGGCGTTAGGATTGAAGGCGTGGGAAGAGGCAAGCAAGTATGACGATAAAGAGATTGACATGAGTACTATACTAGAAGGGAAGCCTGAGTCATGCCCTTCTTGGGTTTCAATGGAGGGAGAAGAACTGGCCAAGAGGGATTTTCTTATGTTCCTTCCATGTGGTCTTGCTGCAGGCTCTTCTATCACAGTCATTGGAACTCCACACCAAGCTCACCAGGAGTATGTACCACAGCTTGCTAAAAGGAGGGTTGGCGATGGATTAGTTTTAGTATCACAGTTCATGGTTGAGTTGCAAGGATTAAAGGCTGTACACGGGGAAGATCCACCGAAGATTTTGCATTTGAATCCTAGATTAAGAGGTGACTGGAGCCATCATCAAGTAATTGAGCACAACACGTGTTATAGGATGCAGTGGGGAACAGCTCAGAGGTGTGATGGTTTGCCTTCCAAGGGTGACGATGATATGCAGGGTATGCTTCAGTTATTGTTCTTAATCTGCTAACATTGCATCCATTTTCAGTATACCATTTTTTGTATATGTCAATTTATTGAAGGATATAAAATGTCCTGATTCCTGACATCATATGATATGGTGACTGAAGCATATTTCTTGCGCAGCCGAAGCATGAAGGACTCACATTAACTTTCCAGTTGGGATCTCCAGATTATCAGTGTTATTTTAGTTATAGGGCCGCCAAAGCATGAACTCCCAAAATCCACCTTTATCTTTTATGTTTTTATGGTCAATAATCCCCGAAATGTGAGGCTATTGACCTGCCCTTATTAAATGGAAAAAGTCAAAGTGGTACATATTAATTTCATTAACTGAACTAAGGTAACCTTCATGATGTGAAGTACATGGGCTCCCATAAAAAATTATGCCTCTATGGTTCTATTTGTTATGCCGTTCTGGATTGTTTGGTGTTACAAACTTATGATGCTCATCTACTGATTTTGCGATATCTCTTTTTTCTCTTTGAACTTTGATCTTATAAAAAGTCTAACATGTAATCCTTGCAGTTGACGGATACTTGCGGTGTGAAAAATGGATGCGCAACGATATCACTGACACAAAAGAGTCCAAGATATTTTCGTGGTTTGAGCGCTTTATAGGGCGTGCTAAAAAACCAGAAGTAACCTGGCCATTTCCCTTTAGAGAAGGACGGATGTTTGTTCTGACCATCCGTGCTGGAGTTGATGGATATCATATAAATGCAGGGGGGCGTCATGTGACATCATTCCCATACCGAATGGTAAGTTCCAGCTGTTTTCACTGCATAACATCTACATTTATTGAGTTTCTATTATCAATTTTTAGTCGGACCACTGTTAATGTGATGGCTTTCTATGCAAAAGAGTTGGGTAATCTTTATTAAAAGGATCTAATATGTACTCTAATTTTTTGAACTTTTCATTTTATCTTAAGGTAGATGCTCTGTTATGGAAATTATACATGATTCTTATTATTTAAAATTGCTGTTCATTGAGCGAACTTTTATCAGATACGAGAGCTATACTTAGCTATCTACTTGTAGATTCCTTAGTTCCTGAAAATCCTAAAAGATATTCTTGTTTCTTGATCCTATTGTTACTTCTTGTCCAGGGTTTTACACTGGAAGATGCAACAGGGTTAGCAATCAAGGGTAATGTGGATGTTCATTCAGTATATGCTACCTCTTTGCCAACCTCTCATCCAAGTTTCTCACCCCATAGAGTATTAGATTTCTCTGAGAAATGGAAATCCCATCCCACACCCCAAGGTGGTGTTCAGCTCTTTATTGGGGTTCTTTCAGCCACCAATCATTTTGCTGAGCGTATGGCAGTAAGAATGACATGGATGCAATCTATGTCAATCAAGACCTCTAAAGTAGCTGTTCGATTCTTTGTTGCACTGGTATTTTTCTTTCAATTCTGGGTAAATTTTGTTTGGTCATCAATTTACTGAAAATAAAATAGGATAATTTTCAGGAACCCTCATTAAACTGTAAACTCAAGTTACTCAACTGTATCTCTACTTTTTTTAATTAATAGTCATTCTAAAACTTCAAAATTTATAAAATATACTATATGTATATACATACATGCGGTTGTGTTTATGTATATCTGCATGTTTTCTCCTTTCTTCATCTGAAACCTGTCACATTACAGTTCCTGCTTCAGTGCTTCTTACCACAATTTTTAGGCATTCTCTGCTGTATGTAAAATGACAACATAAGTAAAATATGGTCTTAGAGATGGTTTCAGAGTTTCTGGCATACATTTGAGCATTAATCATCCTGGAAAATAATCTGATAATTACTTTTTTCCATTGAGATGCATATTTGTACTGTCTGGTGATTCATAGGTTTTTTAATGTGTAACATAGATACAGACACATTTTATTTGAAATGGATTGCACATGTGCAACACATGAAATATGAGAACACGCTATTGATGGATGTTAGTCATTATGTTTGGCCAAACTTGTGGAGAGAGTGTTTATATTACAATGAATATTGATAGCAGTCCTATTGTACTCCTTTCTAATTGAGATGCAAAGATGGTGAAAAGATGGCATTGGCAAATATATTTCGGTTTGGCGAATGGTATACCATTGTGTACATTGCTTTCTTTATGGTATGAAACTTGGTGGGCTGTCATTTGTGAGTAAGCGTGTTTCTGCAATTTAATTAGTGATTACTAGCTACAGTTTGACCCACTTGAAGAGAATGTTTCTGTAGAACACAAGAAGTGAGGTGAATGCAGTTCTGAAGAAGGAGGCTGCTTACTTTGGTGATATAGAGATTTTGCCATTCATGGACCGTTACGAGCTTGTAGTTCTTAAAACTGTTGCCATTTGTGAATACGGGGTATGATACTATCTCTTCTTCGTTTGGTCTCTTGTAGTAAGATATTAACGTCTTCTAACCGGCACCTATATTTCATTCTAGGTTCGAAATGCAATGGCAGCATATATTATGAAATGTGATGATGATACTTTTATTAGGGTCGAGAGAATCTTAATGGACATCGAAGGCTTGTCACCAACAAGGCCGTTGTATCTGGGAAATTTGAACCTATTGCACAGGCCTCTTAGAACAGGGAAGTGGGCTGTCTCTTATGAGGTTCGTACATTCCCTTGTGTAAGAACAAACACGGTTCATGTTTGTGCCACAATCAGTATTGCCATATCCACAATCGTATTTACTATAAGATTGTCCTCTCTAACCACAGGAGTGGCCCGAAGAAATCTATCCACCCTATGCCAATGGACCTGGATACATAATATCAAGCGACATCGCCAATTACATCGTCTCTCAAAGTGAAAACCATAGCCTACGGGTTAGTAACATCTTGCAATTTGATCACTTCTTCCCGAGGAACATTGAAATTTTACTATTTACCCCATTATGCAGCTATTTAAAATGGAGGATGTGAGCATGGGAATGTGGGTCGAGCAGTTCAACAGTACAAAGCATGTTCAATATTCTCATAACTGGAAATACTGCCAGTACGGATGCATGGAGAACTACCACACCGCACATTACCAATCCCCTAGACAAATGGTATGTTTATGGGACAATCTGATGAAAGGGCATCCTCATTGCTGTAATGTTTGACGTAGGCTGAAATATTTGTCTCTTCGTACATACCTAGTCATGTGTAACTCTGCCTCCATGATTTTGTCGATGAGGGATGGCCTTATGCTTGGTAATGTCTTACTTCTACACAAGGCCTAGGCCAGTAGAAGTCGTATGCCATCATATCTGCTTGTTAAATGTTTTTTAGGTTTACCCTGATTTTCACCGATGCTCAAGTGAGCTGAGCTGTCCAAGCTGTATAGGATGGTGTAATGTAATGAAGAGCACTTCCCCTCCATGTCCAAATTTTGTGGAACACTGATCTTGAAAACTTGCGTAAGAAGTAGCTGTGTAGTTCTGCTGTAGCATTCTCATTAGTTACAACATCTGAAGTTCACTTTATAGTTGCAGTGTACCAAATTACCAATATGGGTTTGTTTATTTCTTTTGGGTGTCGGTAAAAGGATAATGAATTGCCGATGTGAGTTTGCGTATGAGTCTCAAACGAGCGACACATGGCTTATTTTATCAAAACCAAACTGCTCTTGGTTCAAGCTAGATTTGGGGCTTCAGCTTGGACTACGGAGCAAATTGGTTTTGATTATTTATGAAAAAAGAGCTGTGTCGTCGCGCTGGTTTGAGACTCATCTGCGGACTAAACTTAACATCGACAAATACCAGGCAATGTGCAATTACGGGTTAGGACAAACAGTCTGTTCATGTAGCTACTTGAAGGCAATAGTGTTCGAGTTGTTTTGTTTTACACGGTACTATTCTGTGTTTTAGATTTAACAAGGCTACCTCTTATTAAATTTGTTTTGGGAATAGTTCAAAAAATTGATTGGCTGCGAAGTATGACACGTCATTAGCTATAGGGAGTCAGTAGGTTCTGACATTAGTAACTCGATATGAAAAAAAAAATCGATGATTAATTTTGCTTTAGGCCCACAGTAGCAAATAATTGGTGTCTAGATTTTATGTTTGAAGTACTATATATAAAAATCAACTTGTATTTTTGATATATTTTCGATATAATTTTGATATATGAGACTCATGTATTATTATATCATTATTCATGTCGTATTATACAAGTGTTATAAAAAAATGAGATTAATATTCACTTATTTATTTTCGTAACACACTAAATTAATTTTAAAAAATCGTGTCGAAAGGAATGAAACTCGAAATATTCTACTTTCGCGTTCACATTGAGATTGAAGGTTTGAAGGCCAAGATCGGAAATTTGGAATAGCCGTCACTATTCGCAGCATCCACGTCCATTGTTTTCCCAATGCCATGTGTTCAACAATTATTTCTTTCATTTTCATTTAGATAAAATGATAGTGGTCTTCACTTCATCAAGATTTTATTCGTAATGTATCAGAAATAATATTAATCACACGTCGATTAATTTTTTTTTGTATGTTTATATATCAGAGATCAAATGGGACCCATATAAACAAGAATATTGAAAATTTTGGCATATTGAGAATTTAAGATGGATATGTTTGACCAATTGTGTGGACAATTAGGTTCCACGCATAATTGAGGGTGGTCTCGCTGACAGTTTTGTAATGAATAATTCGTAGTACATACCAAAAAATAAAATTCGATTTTGGTGAGGCACTTAATTAAAATAATAATCGGTGCATTATGATTTGATAGATAATTTTATCTCAAAATAGAAGTAATTAAGACCTGTGATTGTGAGCTCAACTCGTTTAGTCTCTCAATCACTAGGGATCATAATCGAATACCCATTCTATTTTGACTCAAATCATAAGAAATAGTATAAAGGAAAGTCGGTATAAAAATTTAATAAAATGTAAATTCTACTTTTATACATTTATTTTATAATGAAATATGAGTTAAATGAATTAATAAAATGTATACGATAAAAAATAGAGTAAATGAGATGCTAAATGGATAAAAAAGAAAATATGAGGATATTTGTTCTTGATATGTTTTTTCTCTGTAGTTGGTCTTTCCATTAATGAGAAATTTATTCATTATTAGTAAGTACTCCGATAACAAAATCTAGTGAACGAGACAACGAACAAAAAATGTATCAACATGATATATTGAAAAGATATTTAAATAATTTTCAGGGTTGCCGGCAATTAAATGTACTAATAAAGTAAATCTGACTTTGAGATGATACTGAAACAAAAAGCAAGTAGTAGTATGATTTTCAATACTTTCCCCCAAAATGGACTTTACAATTGGCCTTAATTTGTCGGGTAAAAGCATTACTAAAAGCCATAGATAAAAAGTAGTTGTAATAAAAAATATACTCATTCGTTATAATATTGTATATGGGGACAACCTTTTTCTATTACAATAATACTACTTGATCAATGAACAATATTTTATTTTTCGTAACACATTTTAATATGATATAGAATGTTATAGAAGCACGTATAGGCACACTTGGCATGCTATAATAGTACACACACGTAATAATCAATGTCACACACCTAACCTATAGTTTGGTGGTGTCACTTTCTAATCATGATTTATCCACACAATATCAAGATTTTATCAGATAGCATAGTCGACATGGACTTTGTAATTTAATTTCTCCATTAATATTTTCATAAACATGACATACACGTACTTTTTTGTATTGTCCTAATCTACACCTTCTGTTCTGGTTAACAGCCTACTTTATTTGACTTGTAATTAACACACTTGACACTACTTATGTATCTAGTTGGGGTTAGAAATTCATAAATACAGTAATTAATGTTCTCAGTTATAGCATGTGTATAACCATTCTTTTTTAGGGAATAATCATTACTTATAAGTTTATAACATGCAATAACGGCAAGAAATCTAGCGAAAAGGGTAATTTAATTACTAGACTTGGGCCATCAACAACAATGTATAGCGTATGCAAAAAGATTTAAATTTTAAATAATTATATTATCCACATATATTACTCCTATTAGAGTATTTCTTTCCTCTTCGTTGTATATTACAATTATAATTACGAATAAAACGAAATTAATAGTTGTTGCAACATATAGTCATTGGGCTATTACTATTGTTGTCCTAAATTTAAATATATTCAAATAAAAGAAAACAAAAAAGCGGGAAGGCGTCACGGTCATTATGGCCGCACGACTTGCATACCGATGCACGAAGATACGTGTATCAACCTCGTGACTATAGTCTATAGATATTGAGCGGCATGCATACTTTTTCTGTTCTTTAAGCACGACGTTGTATATGCTCATAAGCGTGAAGCTCTCTCAAAAATAAAAACTTAAATGCGCGCATCAAATTTAATAACACTAAATATCAAATTTAATCGAATTTCTCGATCCTTATAACGAGGCAGGAGCTGTCTCACCTGAATGAGCCATTTAGAAAGCAAAATCCATTCGTCTCTGCTATAAATAACTCCTTCAACTGCCTCTCTCAACGGTTACTACTTTCTCCTTCTCTTTCCAACGCTTCTACTTAACTTCACATTAATTGGCATCGCAATTCTAGAGAGAGAAAAAAGCAAGCGCCATGGATTTCAGCTCGTTCCTGACGTCGCTGGGGACGTCGTTCGTCATTTTCCTGGTGCTGATGTTCCTCTTCACGTGGCTCTCCAGGCGCCCCTCCAACCACGTCGTCTACTACCCGAATCGGATCATGCGAGGGATGGACCCCTACGAAGGTATCCGCCTCACTCGCAACCCGTTTACTTGGATTAAGGAAGCCGTCTCCTCCACCGAAGCTGACGTCATCAAGCATTCCGGCGTTGATGCCGCCGTCTACTTCGTCTTCCTCTCCACCGGTACCGTCTACATTACTGCGAATTAGCTCAAAATTGAGGTTTAGAAAATGTAGAATTAGAGTAATTAGGAAGGAAGCTGCTATCTGAACAGTATCGTGAACTTTGCTGTGTGATTAATTTTGCTTATGCTTGGTTGCTGGAAATGTAATTGCAAACTGGACATTCACACTCATGAGCTGGAAATTGGGGGTTGAAGCTAGATCTATCTGTTTTGTGTTCAATTGATGTTTTGGTGTCTAATTTCGTTTTCAATTTGACTGATTAAGTTTAGTTTTATACTGTTATTGATTGATCTGGTGCAGCATTGGGGATACTGGTTTTCTCGGGGATTCTTCTTCTTCCTGTGCTTCTTCCTATTGCTTATACTGCTGAGAACAAAATAGACGCTAATGAAACCACAAGTGAAGGGACTTTCAATGAACTGGACAAGCTATCCATGGGGCATATTGCAGTTAGTACTGTTCCTTCTCTGTTTTTGTTATTGTGGAATGATGTATCTGCTTAATAACATTGAATTGTTGGTGGATAACAGCAAAAAAGCGACCGGTTATGGGCATTTGTGGCAGCTACGTATTGGGTTTCTTTCGTTACGTATTATCTCCTGTGGCGATCGTACAGGCATGTTTCGAAAATGAGAGCTGAAGCTCTTATGTCGCCTGAAGTGAAAAATGAGCAGTTTGCTGCCCTTGTTCGAGACATACCTGCTCCCGAGAAAGGTCAAAGCATTAACGAACAGGTGGACTCGTATTTTAAGGCAATCTATCCAGATACATATTACAAGGCAATGGTGATCACAAACAATAAAGTGGTACTTGTTTCGACACTCTTTTGCATCTCTCCATCAATGTTTTGATTCGCCATAGCCTTTCTCTAGGTGTGTGCGTGTTTTCTCACAGGACATTTGGTGATCATATCGCGTATTGTAACTTGTCACCTTTTTTTCTCAGGCCAACAAGATTTATGCAGAGTTGGATGGATACAGAAAGAAGCTTGCGCGTGCAGAAGTCATCTATGCCGAGTCTAAAGGGACTGCTAACCCTGAAGGAACGAGGCCGACTACTAGAGCTGGCTTTATGGAGCTTATAGGTAAAAAGGTTGATGCACTAGAGTACTATGATAAAAAGATAAGAGAGCTGGTTCCAAAGTTAGAATCCGAGCAAAAGATCGCCCTGAAGGACAAACAACAACCTGCAGCTGTGGTTTTCTTCAATAACAGGGTAACTGCAGCAGCCGCTGGACAATGTCTGCACGATACAATGTTGGATAAATGGACAGTCATGGATGCTCCTGAGGCCCGCCAGTTGCTATGGACCAATCTTTCCAAGAATTTCTATGAGAGACTGATCCGGCAATATGTCGTCTATTTCATAGTGTTTCTCACCATCTTCTTTTACATGATACCTATTGGGTTGATTTCGGCTCTGACTACTTTAGCTAACCTGGAGAAGTTGGTCCCCTTCTTGAAACCAGTGCTGGAACAGTCTATGATCAGAACAATCCTCGGGGCATACTTGCCTCAGATTGCACTTATATTATTCTTGGCACTGTTGCCAAGTTTCTTGTTGTTCCTATCCAAGGCCGAGGGCATACCTTCACAGAGTCATGCGGAAAGGGCTGCCTCCGGGAAGTACTACTATTTCTCGGTTCTTAACATATTTATTGGTGTCACAGTAGGTCACACACTTTTCGATTCGTTCAAAGCTATTGAGGATAATCCAAACAGTGTATTCGATGTACTAGCAGCAAGTCTTCCAGGAAGTGCTACTTTCTTCTTGACTTTTGTGGCTTTGAAGTAAGACTCTTTTGCCTTTCTGAACTAGTTATGGTTTGTATGTTCTCAGCGAGACTGTCATTTCTTGCACCTGTTTTTTTAAAAAAATTCCAAGGGTTCAACGTTGAAAAATAGGGCTTTTCATGAAAAGTCCTTTTATTTTGTACTCATTCTTTACATCTTATTTTGAGTTAGCCTGCTGTGGTGAAATTGGACATCATCTCCGTAATATATCTTCGTCTTGATGGCTTGTAAACAGACTCAAATGCGCTACTGACTTTGTGCCTTCAGGTTCTTTGTTGGGTATGGGCTTGAGTTATCACGAATAGTCCCGTTAATTATTTTTCATCTAAAGAAGAAGTATCTCTGCAAGACTGAAGATGAATTGAAAGAAGCTTGGGCTCCGGGAGATCTTAACTATGGGACAAGATTTCCAGATGATATGCTCGTTCTGACAATCGTTCTCTGCTATTCTGTCATAGCCCCGGTAATCCTTCTATTCGGAGTGTTGTACTTTGGTTTGGGATGGCTTGTTCTACGGAATCAGGTGATTCTCCTCAAATCTCCTCCTTCAAGTTAGCTTTATAGACGGAGTAAAACATATATGACACTGACCCTACATGTGCCTCTCTCGTTTCCATAATCCATCCACAGGTGCTCAAAGTTTATGTGCCTTCCTACCAGACTTACGGCCGGATGTGGCCCCACATGTACAACCGCGTTGCAGTGTCGTTGCTCTTGTATCAAGCCACGATGGTGGGCTATTTTGGTGCAAAGGAGTTCGTCTACACTCCGGTTCTGATCCCACTTCCTATTTTGAGCCTCCTCTTCATATACTTCTGCACGATGAAGTACTACCGCTTCTTCCAGTCGACAGCGCTGGACGTTGCCTGCCGGGAACTGAAGGAGACTCCCAATATGGAAGGCGTGTTCAGGTCGTACGTTGCATGTAGCTTGAGTACGGAGAAGACGGCCGAAGTGGTTCAGTTTGTAGATGATTTGGCTCACGTTACCAGACCAGGTTCTGCGGTTTGATGTAAGTTACATGTTTTAGGCTTTGTATTTTGCTCTAGAATTGTCTTAATTTATTGGGTAATAGCATTTTGTTTATAGTTTCCACAAGGTTTGTTGTTGAGAGATTCTGTGGTATATATATCTAGTGATAGGAAATTTGTATGCCAAAATATGGTGTGTATTTGTGAAATTTAGAGAAAAAATGATCTCCTTTTTCCTGATTATTATGGTCTATGTTTTTTATTCAGGAAACAATGTTTATTCAAATTTGTACTCTAATTGTTAACTAAACTTCTAAAATGTATAGTACAAGTCCAAGATGTTTTATGTTCATATTTCCAGCTACTACTAACTCTTCATGCCTCCGCTCTATTATTATATTCTCCCTCTATCCCAGTTTATTCGGCTCTTTTTGTTAATTTGGATCGTCCCAACTTAATAGACTGCTTTCATTTTAACATAATAAAACAATTACAAAGTTGGCATTTGGAATAGTTGGTTAAGTGAACACTTAAATAGATGAAAAATGTAGTTGGGCCTCGTGAAAGTCCATCCTTGTTCCAAAAGGATCATTGGACCACCCTTCCTAATGTTTTTAAGCACAACATAAAAGATTGAATTTTCATTTAATAATAATTTAAGATGCACTTCAATTTTTAATTTAATAATTTTTAATGTATGTATACTTATTTAATTATTCATAAAATTCTAGCCCTGTAATCCAAATTTTATGGGAAAACTAATCTTTCGAAACTACAATTTTTAAAATACGATTCCAGAAAATATGAGTTATGAAATATCAAGATAATTTATTATGATTCTGAATTTATATGGATCAATTAAATTTGGTCAAATATTTGACATAATAGTTGCAGTGATCAAAATTTTAGTTGAGATAATTATTATAATATAATAAGATGATTCGGAATTTTAGAATTAGATATAATTTCTTGTTATTAATTGATAATAATAATAATAATAATATTATTATCACTATTATCATTATAAATTAGTTATTATTATTGTTATTATAATAGTTAATTATAATGCACGATTTTGTAAAATTACATTAAGATTTTATTACAACAATAATTAATGATGCAATAAGATTAATTCTGTTGGATTAAAGAATCGCTGAATAGATCAAATAAAGGTTTTCCAAATACATAAAAAACGCCTTTTTCATTGAACGTGACATTCAAACAAAGAGAATCATAATCACTTGATCGCGGGAGCTTTGTAGAGTGGGCAGAAGTTCTAGCCGCAGACGAGCCACCGCTGTATGCAGTCGGTGTGAAATTGAAAACATCTTGCGGCAGTGTTAACAGACAAGACCCTGATCAAATACACTTCAAGGGCAAGTAACTCCTTCATGTGCAGCAACTTGAATCAAACTGATCATTGTCCCTTGGTTTTCTTCCATGCTCCATGGCCGCCATAGTATTGCTTCAGATTGAAGAGCACGGGTCCTAGGCATGGCTGAAATGAAATATGACTCAAGTAATTAATAATTTTATAATTGAACTAAAACACAATAAATTTGAAATGAAGGTTAAAAGAAAGTTGAGTTAGTAGAAGACCTTGAGATGCAAGGAGCAGATGAATGGATGATATTAGGAACTGATGAGATGCAGAGACAGATTACTACTGCTGGTGAGACCCTCTTCTTCAACCTCCTCCTTGAAGTTCTCCATTGCTTCCTTGTCACCCCGAAAAAGTATAGTAAGTTGAAGGCTCTCATTACCAAGCTCCTCTTGCTCTACCAATGTTCTCATTGCTGAAATGCTCAAAGATGCGCTGCAAAATCTCAACTCAATATGTCCGAGCGTTGCTATTTCTCCTATGCCTGAAGGGAGCTCAATCAATTTAGACAAATCTCTTAGATTAAGATTTTCTAGGACTGGGAAATGGGAGTTGTCAGCATTCCAACAAACCAAATCACCACAACCATAAATACTCAAGTATTTCAAGTGACAGAATTTGCCCTCAACAGGGGTCCAAACAGATCCAATGACTGAATTTTGTAGCAATGTAAGCTTTACAAGATGGGGCAATGATCCAATCATCATTGTCAACTCTTCCCAGTCAACACCACAACCACTTAAAACCAGCACCTGAAGAGAACTTGGGAAAGTGAGGCTCGTAGCGAACTTACGCCACTTGGAATTGCCATCGAACTTTAATGATAGGTTTTGCAGCTGATGGAGGCAGCCAAGATTGCGGGGACAGTAATACCAACTTACTTCATCACAATATGATAACCGTAGTTCTCTGACATTGGGAATTCTCTTGCAAACCTCTTCACTAAGCCTGAAATTCTCCACTTTCAAAAGTGTGTATAGATTTATCATAACCATGCGATTTGCTTGATCTACGGGAAGAGGATCAATGAGACAAATCATGTCGACATCAATCTGCCTAAGCTGTACCATCTCCCAAATCCCATAAGGTGCAATTACTTTTGATTGATTTGGTAGAAAAATTGTTAATATTTGCAGATTCCAAAGCAATGATATCGACGAGGGAAGATAATAAAGAAACCGGCGAGGGATATAAACAAGACTCACATTAAGATACCGCAAGTTAACTTGCTGAAATATAGACTCACTTATGAATGTTGTAGCAATGTTACTCAACGTTCTGAACAATTTCATGTCATTCAGCTTGTTTATACCGTAACGACCTCCGTTGCATATCAGACAACGGACTGGGGCATCCGTGGTTATATTTTCATGATTCACCTCTCCATTGATTATAACCCGGCGCTCCCTAGTTATGCCTCGTGAAGTTTCAAACACTGATAAAAACTCCTCTTTCTTGGCAGTTTGCAGGCACAATTCTCTTACTAGATCATGTATTTTAAATCTACATACGTCTCCCTTATAGTCCCAACAATCCACTAATATGAGATTTCTCATATGAAGATCCCGTAAATAATCCGCTGCAACCTCTTCCAGGCTGCAAATGCGACAAAGTTGTATAAATCCCTCAGCAATCCAAAGTCTAAGAACATCCTCCCCGTAAATCTGTTCATCTTCTGGAAATGTTCCAAGGATTAGGAAACATGGCTTTAGATGAGCAGGCAAGTATCTATAACTCAAAGATAACACATTCAAGCATTGCTCATCGTTCCCTGTAGAATACAAAATTGATTGCGCAACATTCTCCCAGTAGGCTAGAGCCGTTGGGGACTTCCTGAGATGGCCTCCGACAACAACAATTGCGAGGGGAAGTCCTTTGCACCGTGCTACTATCTTCCTTGCAGTCTCCTCCAACTCAGGAGGGCAACCTTGCTGCTTTGCAAATGCATTTTGACAAAATAGATGCCAACCATTGGCCTCATCCAGAAAACTCATTTCAATGCCATAACCATTATCTCCCAAGTGATAAGCTACATCTGCAAGCCTAGTAGTCACCACGACTCGGCTTCCATTATTTGTATCCGGAAACAAGGATTTCACATTCATATCATCCCAGACTTTGAGGTTCCACATATCATCAAGAACAATAAAATACCTATGTCCATATAAACTCTTGTATAACCTTTCTCGCATCTCATCAACAGTTCCACTAGTGGATCGCCTCAGACAAGACAAGAGTTGTGCCAAAATTTTGTGAATGCTATACTCTTGAGATATTGTTGCCCAGAGGCAAACATCAAAGCGTTGCACTATATATGGATGATGAAATGCATTTATGGCCAGAGTAGTCTTACCGATTCCCCCCATGCCTTGGATGGGGATGACTCGTCGACTCAAGGGACCTCTGGTGAGCAGATGCATAAGTCGAAGTAAGATATCTTCTAATCCGACCGTGGAAGAGGTGAGAAGAGGCGTTGACTGTGTGGATAATGATGATGGTGATGGATATGTGGACGGCTCTAACAATCCACTTTGTGAACTCACGATGGATGCCTTTCTCTTCATGTAATCCAATCCTTGGGTTGCTTTGTGCAGATCCAGCAGGAATCGAGATGATCGCGTGTTTCCACAACGGATCTGATGCACCATATGTGCTTTGATCACACCTTCTGCCACTTGAGCTGCACGCGCAATTCGCATCTCTAAAGCTTCTGCTGTTTCTCTTCTGGCACCATGGGAATTGTCGTAGCTTTCCATGAAATCGATCAGGAACCAGACAATATCCCAAAGGGAGTCAATCTGTTCTTCCTCAAAGGTATAGTTGGGGTGATCGTAGATAAGGCGGAGATCATTTTGAAGAGAAACTAGAGCTGCGAAAGCTGCTGCCATGGATGAATCTCTGATTTCTGGTCTTTTTTTGTTTAGCGAAGATCGAGAATTTGAAGCCTGTTTATTTGATGAGATTTATAATGACCTCGGATATAAGCCCGTTGACCCACTAAAATCTACTAGTACTATACTCGACTTCAACTAAGGGAGTAATAACTTTTTTAAAAATATTAAAATAAAATATATACTATACTCGACTTCTGCAAACTTTAATTAATAAAAGTTCTACCACTCCACCACAAGGGCTCATGAAAAATATAAACACTAAATATTCTTATACTAAATCATTAAATTTTTTATTCACACAGACTAATTCGTTTAATTTTATATTCTAAACTTTAATTCCACTATAAAGTCACTAATTTTATTACTTTTGTAGTAATATTTTTGATATATAATTATTAGTTATAGTTTAATGCTATTTACTAAATATTAAAATTGTACAGTATATATTTAATTTATATACCCCATCTATTAATATTGAAGCATATTTTCATTTGAACTAAATAACACTAGTTTGTATTTAAGTATGTACTCCCTCCGTCCCAAGATAAGCGACTTACTTCTTTTGGGCACGTGATTTAAGGAATGATATTTAAATAAATTAAGGTGGAGAGAGTAAAGTATGAGAGATGGAAAAGTAGAGGAGAGAAGAGAGAATAAAGTAGGTGGAGAATAAAATAAGAGAGATGACTTTTTGCTAAAAATAGAAATAGGTCACTTATAGTGGGACACCCCAAAAAGAAATACAAGTCACTTATCTTGGGATGGAGGGAGTATATTCTTTGGATATACTAATATGCTAACTAATTTTAAACTGCTAACGTACATCCAATCATCCAATCACGTGTGGCAAAGTGGCATGAAAAATGCAATATTGTAAACACAAAAATGCAATATAAATTTGTAGAAGTGATAGATGAATTTTGTGGCAGCCAACGTATTGGGTTTCTTTTTCGTTACGTATTATCTCCTGTGGCGATCGTACAGGCATGTTTCAAATATGAGAGCCGAAGCCCTTAGGTCTCCTGAAGTGAAAATGAGCAGTTTGCCGTCCTTGTTCGAGACATACCTGCTCCCGAGAAATGTCAAAGCATTAACGAACAGGTGGACTCTTATTTTAAGGCAATCTATTCAGATACATATTACAAAGCAATGGTGATCACAAACAATAAAGTGGTACTTGCTTCGACACTCTTTTGCATCTCTCCATCAATGTTTTGATTTACCATAGTCTTTCTCTAGGTGTGTGTGTGTGTTTTCTCACCGGATATTTAGTGATCATATCGCGTATTGTAACTTGTCACCTTTTTCTCTCAGGCCAACAAGATTTATGCAGAGTTGGAAGGATACGGAAAGAAGCTTGCGCGTGCAGAAGTCATCTATGCCGAGTCTAAAGGGACTGCTAACCCTGAAGGAACGAGGCCGATTACTATAGCTGGATTTATGGAGCTTATAGGTAAAAAGGTTGATGCACTAGAGTACTATGATAAAAAGATAAGAGAGCTGGTTCCAAAGTTAGAATCCGAGCAAAAGATAGCCCTGAAAGACAAACAACAATCTGCAGCTGTGGTTTTCTTCAATAACAGGGTAACTGCAGCAGCTGCTGGACAATGTCTGCATGATACAATGTTGGATAAATGGATTGTCATGGATGCTCCCGAGGCTCGCCAGTTGCTATGGACCAATCTTTCCAAGAACTTCTACGAGAGACTGATCTGGCAATATGTCGTCTATTTCATAGTGTTTCTCACCATCTTCTTTTACATGATACCTATTGGGTTGATTTCAGCGCTGACTACTTTAGCTAACCTGGAGAAGTTGGTCCCCTTCTTGAAACCAGTGCTGGAACAGACTACGATCAGAACAATCCTCGGGGCTTACTTGCCTCAGATTGCACTTATAATATTTTGGCACTGTTGCCAAGTTTCTTGTTGTTCCTATCCAAGGCCGAGGGAATACCTTCACAGAGTCATGCGGAAAGGGCCGCCTCCGGGAAGTACTACTATTTCTCGGTGCTGAACATATTCATTGGTGTCACAGTAGGTCACATACTTTTCGATTCGTTCAAAGATATTGAGGATAATCCAAACAGTGTATTCGATGTACTAGCAGCAAGTCTTCCAGGAAGTGCTACATTCTTTTTGACTTTTGTGGCTCTGAAGTAAGACTCCTTTGCCTTTCTGAACTAGTTGTGGTTTGTTTCTTCTTAGCGAGATCAATCTCTTCTATTACGATCTTAATGAATCCTTCATTTCTTGCACCTGTTTTTTTTTTTCGAATTTCAAGGGTTCAACGTTGAAAAAAAGGTTCTTTTCATGGTTTACATCATATTTTGAGTTGACCTGTTCTGGTGAAATTTAACACCATTGCCAAAATAAATCTTTGTCTCGATGGATTGTGGACTGACTCAAATGCGGAACTGACTTTGTGCCTTCAGGTTCTTTGTCGGATATGGGCTTGAGTTATCACGAATAGTTCCTTTAATAATTTTTCATCTAAAGAAGAAGTATCTCTGCAAGACTGAAGATGAATTAAAAGAAGCTTGGGCTCCGGGAGATCTTAACTATGGGACTAGATTTCCAGATGACATGCTCGTTCTGACAATCGTTCTCTGCTATTCTGTCATAGCCCCGTTAATCCTTCTATTTGGAGTGTTGTACTTTGGTTTGGGATGGCTTGTTCTACGGAATCAGCTAATTCTCCTCAATCTTCCTTCATGTTAGTTATTCACTTATTTGAAATCTGTGAATTTTATGATGAGTTAGGTGGGATTTAGCTTTATAGATGCAGTAAAACATGTTACACTGACCCTGCATTTGCCTCTCTCGTTTCCATCCACAGGTGCTCAAAGTTTATGTGCCTTCGTACCAGACTTATGGCCGGATTTGGCCCCACATGTACAACCGTGTTGCAGTATCTTTGCTCTTGTATCAAGCCACGATGGTGGGCTACTTCGGAGCAAAAGAGTTCATATACACTCCGGTTCTGATCCCACTTCCTATTTTGAGCCTCCTCTTCATATACTTCTGCACCATGAACTACTACCGCTTCTTCCAGTCGACAGCGCTGGACGTTGCCTACCGGGAACTGAAGGAGACTCCCAATATGGAAGGCGTGTTCAGGTCGTACGTTGCATGTAGCTTGAGTACGGAGAAGACTGCCAAAGTGGTTCAGTTTGTAGATGATTTGGCTCACGTTACCAGACCAGGTTCTGCGGTTTGATATAAGTTACATGTTTTTCGTTTTGTATTATGCTCTCATAATTGTCTTAATTTATTGGGTAACAGCATTTTGTTGATAGTTTCCACAAGGTTTGTTGTTGAGAGATTCTGTGGTATATATATATCTAGTGGTAGGAAATTTGTATGCCAGAATATGGCGTGTATTTGTGAAATTTAGAGAAAAAATGGTCTCCTTTTTCCTGATTATTATGGTCTGTGTTTTTTATACACATTTTTTTTATGGGAAACAATGTTTATTCAAATTTGTACTAATTGTTAACTATAAGATGTTACAAGTCCAAGATGTTTTATGTTCATATTTCCAGCTGCTACTAACTCTTCATGCCTCCGCTCTACTATTATATTCTCCCTCCATCCTAATTTATTCGGCTCTTTTTGTTATTTTGGATTGTCCCAATTTAATAGACTGCATTCATTTTAACATTATAAAACATTACAAAGTTGGTACACATTTGGAATAGTTAGCTTAGATAGATGAAAAATGTAGTTGGGCCTCGTGAAATTAGTTATTATTCTTATTATTATCATAGTTAATTATAATGCACGCTTTTGTAAAATTACATTAAGATTTATTACAACAATAATTAATGATGCAATAAGATTAATTCTGTTGGATTAAAGATTTGCTGAATAGATCAAATAAAGGTTTTCCAAATACATAAAAAACGCTTTTCACTGAAACACTTGACATTCTAACAAAGAGAATCATAATCGCCGGAGCTTTACAGAGGGGGCAGAAGTTCTCGCCGCAGACGAGCCATTGCCATATGCAGTCGGGATGAAATTCGTGGCTGCAATCCAATGTAGTCACCGATCCACGGTACATATCGTCTAGACATATGCAACAAACTTCTTCTTCATCTTGATCCGTATCGTCGCAGCGACGTGTCTTGAAACAGGAGAGAATGTCGTCTTGGGGCGAATCCACATGGCCGTCAGATTGAGGCGACCAGAGCCTGACCACGACGTCGTAGCCTTGAAAGTGCAAGACCTTAAGAGTAAATCCATCATGCGCCGCTGCTTCATCCCAACCGTACATCATCGTCGCGTACTCCTCTAACTCCTCTGCGCTCACTGGCCACCGTAAAATCGCTACCGGCTCAACCTCAAGAGTATATGTCTGTTCCATCGCCATTGGTTTTGGTATGAAATTTGATAGAGAAAGAGAAACTATGAAAGAGAAGCTTTAGGGTTTTGAGAAGTGTGACGAATGACGTGAGCTTTGAAGATATATATAAGTTGCTTTAGCTCAAATTAATATTTTAGGAAAAATATCTGATTTTGTGTTTTATTATGGAAATTTTAATTATTGAGACTCGCATGGAATTAAAGTAACTTTTGTTATTATAAATGAAATTGAATTTTGATGAGACATCCCAATATGGAAGGCGTGCTCAGGTACTCTCTGCCTCTCCTATTGTAACGTACTCCCTCCGTCCCATTGAAGATGATCCATTTTTCTTTTTTGGTTTGTCCCAACCAATATGACCTATTACTTAAAATGAAACATCTTTATCTCTACTTTATTCCTCTCTCTCTTATTTTACTTTCTCCTCTTAATACACAAAATATAAGTGCATAAAATCCCGTGGCGCCCAAGGAAGGAGTCATCTTCCTTGGGATGGATGGAGTACTTTTTTCGTCCTAATTTATTCAGTAATTCTTCTTATTTGGATCGTCCCAACTCGATAGATTGATTTTACTTTAACAGTATAAAATACTCCATCCGTCCCTTATAATTTGTCACACTCATGATGTGGGAGATATAGACTAGCCTGTTAGGCGAGAGAGAGCTCATTAGTCTATATACCTCACACCAGTTATTCTCACAACCGATGTGGTATTGAGTCCGTAATAATTTGACCGGACATGAGTTTTAAGAAATGTATTAGAAATTGGGTTGAAAAAATAGGTAGCACGTGGATCCTACTTATATATATTGGTTTTATAATAAAATGTTGTAAGTGATAATGAATTAGTGGAATGTGAGGTCCATTAAAAAAAAAAAAGTTAAATGTGATAAATTTTTAGGGACCGACAAATATAAAAGTAAGTGACAAATTTTTTATTACAGATGTACGGATGGAGTAGTTACAAACTTCAGGAGTAATCTTTCATTATCACAATTGGAATAGCTTTATTACGTTAAGACTTAAGAGGAATGGAGTGTGTAACAGCCCAATTATTCTATGTTGGATCGGGATGAGATCGCCTGCTGTGCCAAATAGCACAGCAGGAATTGCTGTGCTTAAAATGCAGGTCTCCAAGGCATAAAACGGCAGGTATGTTTCTTCTATTTCCTTTTTCTTTTTCCTTTTGTTTAGATTATCCATTCTTTTTTCTTAAGAAATTGAAACTAGGATCCTTTGCATTTTTTATGAATGATACAGTGATAAATTGAAGCACAAAATTCTTTTTACTAAAGAAATTGGAACTACGATCCTTACCATTTTTTATGAATGATAAAGTAATAAATTGAAGCAGAAACAAAAAAGAATGAAAAATCTAAATAAAAGGAAAAAGAAAAAGGAAATAGAAGAAACATACCTGTCGTTTTATGCCTTGGAGACCTGCGTTTTAAGCACAGCAATTCCTGCTGTGCTATTTGACACAGCAGGCGATCTCATCCCATGTTGGATCTCTGGAGATTAAATAGACGAAAAATGTAGTTGGGCCTCGTGAAAATCCATCGCTATTCCTAAAGGCTCATTGGACCACCTTACCAATGTTTTTAACCCCAATACAAAAGAGATTGAATTTTCAGACTACTAATTTTAGATGAATATTAATGTTAAGTATAATTATTTTATAAATCCTAGAGATATAAAATCCAAATTTTTAGGGAATACTAATCTTTCAAAGTTGATTATATGTCTCCAACTTATAATTGTAACAATAATAACTACTCCATAATTTTAGGAAGTATTATTATTATTATGATCCATAATTTTCAAATGAAAAAATTGTCATTAAAATCAAAACTTTATTAGAATTTTAATCGTATGGGACAATTGAGGAAGGAAAATAAGGATACGATCTAATTCGCTAAGATAATCGGAAATTAACAAAAACTTATGATTTAGATGATAATTTTCTCATTTTAGAATTATATTAAAATTCTTTCAACAAATTATTAGTTGTCAACATAATACATAATAATGGTAACAAAGAAATAAAGGGTTTAATTAAAGAATTAGTATTAATAAATAGATCAAAAAGGTCTACCATGCAAGTAGTAGTACATAAAAGCGATATTTCATTGATCATGAATAGTTACACTGGCATTCCATGCATCTGAACATTAGCTGACATTTAAACAAAGAGCGAACCACAATCACTTGATCGCCGGAGCTTTGCAGAGAGGCAAGGTCACTTCAAGCCGCAGCATATGGGAAGAGGGGAAGAGAGTCAGTCAGGCAAGGTCACTTCATCTTCAAAGTTCAAGGGGCAAGATCTCAACAGTAACTCCTTCATGTGCACCAACTTCATTCATTGTCTTTTGCTATTCTTCCATGCTCCATGGCCACCATAATATTACTTCAGATTGAAGAGCACCGGTCCTATGCACATCCCGAAATAAAATATGACTCAAATAACCTAGGACGAATGGAGAAATTAATAAATTAACAGTTAAACTAAAACACAATAAATCTGAAATGAAGGTTGAAAGAAAGTTGAGTGGAATAGAAGACCTTGAGATGCAAGGAGCAGATGAATGGATGTTATTAGCAACTGAGGAGATGCAGTGACAGATTAGTACTGCTGGTCAGACCCTCTTCGTGAACCTCGTTCTTAAAGCTCTCCATTGTTTCCTCGTCACCACGAAAATATACAGTAAGTCGAAGGCTCTCATTACCAAGCTCCTCTTGTTCCGCCAATCTTCTCATTGCGGAAATGCTCGAAGATGCGCTGCAACATCTCAAATAAATATGTTCGAGCGTTGCTATTTCTCCTATTCCTGAAGGGAGCTCAATCAATTTACACAAATCTTCTAGACGAAGATATTCTAGGACTGGAAAATGGGAGCTGTCAGCATTCCAACAAACTAAATCACCACAACCATCAATAATCAAGGTTTTCAAGTGACAGAATTTGCCCTCAACAGGCGTCCAAACAGATCCAATGACTGAATTTTGAATCAGTGAAAGCTTTTCAAGATTAGGCAATGATCCAACCATCATTGTCAACTCTTCCCAATCGACACCACAATTAATTAAAAGCAGCACCCGAAGAGAACTTGGGAAAGTGAGGCTCGTAGCAAACTCACGCCACTTGGAATTGCCATCGAACGCCAATGCTAGGTTTTGCAGCTGATGGAAGCAGACAAGATTGTGGGGACAATAATACCAACTTACTTCATCACAATAGGATAACTCTAGTTGTCTCACATTGGGGATTCTCTTGCAAACCTCTTCACTAAGCCTGAAATTCTCCACTTTCGAAAGTGTGTTTAGATTTCTCATAACCATGCGATTTGCTTCATCCACAGGAAGAGGATCAATGAGACAAATCATGTCGACCTCAATCTGCCTAAGCTGTAGCATCTCCCAAATCACATAAGGTGCAATTACTTTTGATTGATTTGGTACATAAATTGTTAATATTTGCAGATTCCAAAGCAATGATATTGACGAGGGAAGATAATAAAGAATCCGGCGAGGGATATAAACAAGACTCACATTAAGATACCTCAAGTTTACTTGCTGAAAAATAGACTCACTTATGAATGTCGTAGCAACGTTACTCAACGTTTTCAACAATTTCAAGTCATTCAGCTTGTTTATACCGTGACGACCTCCATTGCATATCAGACAACGGACTGGGGCATCCGTGGTTATTGTTTCACGATTCACCTTTCCACTGGATAATACCCGACGCTCCCTAATTATGCTTCGTGAAGTTTCAACCACTGATAAAAACTCCTCTTTCTTGGCAGTTTGTAGGCACAATTCTCTTACTATATCATGTACTCTAAATATATATAAGTCTCTCTTATGGTCCAAGCTATCCATTAATATGAGATTTCTCATATGAAGATCCCATAAATAATCCGCTGCAACCTCTTCCAATATGCGAATATCAAAATGTTCTATACATCCTTCAGCGATCCAAAGTTTAAGAACAACCTGCCCGTAAATCGCTTCATCTTCTGGAAATGCTCCAAGGAGTAGGAAACATGGCTTTAGATGAGCAGGCAAGTACCGATAACTCAAAGATAATACATTCAAGCATTGCTCATCAATCCCTGAAGTATACAAAATTGATTGTGCAACATTCTCCCAGTAGTCTAGATCCGTTGGGGACTTCCTGAGATGGCCTCCGACAACAATAATTGCTAGGGGAAGTCCTTTGCACCGTGCAACTATCTTCTTTGCAGTCTCCTCCAACTCAGGAGGGCAACCTTGTTGCTCTGCAAATGCATTTTGACAAAATAGATGCCAACTATTGGCCTCATCCAGAAAACTCATTGCAACACAATAATCTCCCAAGTGATAAGCTACATCTGCAAGCCTAGTAGTCACCACAACTCGGCTTCCATTGTTTGTATCTGGAAACAAGGATTTCACATGCATATCATCCCAGGCTTTGCGGTTCCACATATCATCAAGAACAATCAAATACCTTTGTCCGAATAAACACTTGTATAACTTTTCTCGCATCTCATCAACAGTTCCACTAGTGGATCGTCTCAGACAAGACAAGAGTTGTGACAAGATTTTGTGAATGCTATACTCTTGAGATATTGTTGCCCAGAGGCAAACATCAAAGTGTTGCACTATACATGGATGCTGAAATGCATTTATGGAAAGAGTAGTCTTACCGATTCCCCCCATGCCTTGGATAGGGATGACTCGTCGACTCAAGGGACCTCTGATGAGCAGATGCAGAAGTTGAAGTAAGATATCATCAAATCCGACCATGGAAGAGGTGAGAAGAGGCGTTGACTGTGTGGATGATGATGATGATGATGATGGATATGTGGACGGCTCTAACAATCCACTTTGCAAACTCACGATTGATGCCTTTCTCCTCATGTAATCCATACCTCTGGTTGCTTTGTGCAGATCCAGCAGGAAACGAGATGATCGCGTCTTTCCACAACGGATATGATGCACCATATGTGCTTTGAACACATCTTCTGCCATTTGAGCTGCGCGTGCAATTCGCATCTCTAAAGCTTCTGCTGTTTCTCTCCTGGCACCATGGGAATTGTCGTAGCTTTCCATGAAATCGATCAGGAAAGAAACATTATCTGAAAGGGATTCAATTTGTTCTTTCTCAAAGGGAAATGTATGGTTGGGGTGATTGTCGATAAGGAGTATATTATTTTGGAGAGAAACTAGAGCTGCGAAAGCTGCAGCCATGGATGGATCTCAGATTTCTGGTCTTTTTTGAGAAAAGATTTCTGGCGGTTTATTTGATGAGATTACAAAATGACAGTAGCATAGCTTGTTTAGCAAATAAGTAGTCAATTATGAACCACTAATTATTTCATATCCATCCATCTCATGTTTAGCAGGTTTCTTTCTCCCATGTTTTGAACTACGTTGGACTTCTTGACCCGGATTGACCCACCAAAATCTACTTTTCAAATGGAATTGCGATGATTTGTAATCCACTCAATGGGAAAGAACGATGAGATGAATATTATTTGAAGGGCAAAGTAGTCATTACATTTGACCTAAAATTTTGGGCCCTTCCATTTGTCTAATTTTTTTTTTTCGTATATTAAGTTTGTGACCTTTTAGTCTCCAATATATTATTTTGATATATTTTAGTTCCAAACAAGAACAAATGTAAAAGACCAAAAAAGTTAAAAACTTCATTAATTTTTTTTTTTTTTCGTATATTAAGTTTGTGACCTTTGAGTCTCCAATATATTATTTTGATATATTTTAGTTCCAAACAAGAACAAATGTAAAAGACCAAAAAAGTTAAAAACTTCATTAATTTTTTCTATCAACTTTCTCTTACAATTTTTTTAAATAACTTAATCCACTTAATATGGACGATGGGAGTATTTTTAAAAGTACATCGTTGTTCTAAAGGCTCATACATTGAACACCTTTAACCAATTTTTAAGCCCAACATAAAATATTTGAATTAATTTAAAAGGAACTTCAAGTTGTAATCCAATTTTTTTGGGGAAACTCATCTTTGAAAGATGCGTATCTTTTTTCTTTTGTTTTTGAGTTGTCGAAAAAGTATAATAATATGATTCCAATTATTGATTCCACTTAGCCGGCAGGTCACTGTCAATTAGGCTTTTAGACCGATTTGATAGCACAAATTATTTTTGCTTTTGGCCCGTTAGAATACAAATAATTTCATTTGTTTCAGATCAATAATTTAATGGACTCTATTCATGCGGGCCTCATTTTGTCAGTGTAACTGATTTAATAAAATAACCATTTTAATAAACATAAGAATTAGGTACTGATATTCTAAAAAAATTGCTGATATTTTCTGAAACATACTCGCATATAACATAATTTTGTTAATATATTAAGAGTAGAGTAGAAATATCACACAAATTATTAAGCATGTTTGTCTACATATTTATTACTCATATCCACATAAAATAACCACATTTTGTCTTTTCGGATGTCTGTGTAAAATAATTTCATTTCAACAGTTATTTTATATATTATTTATTTATTCTCTTTCTCTTTTATATTATCAATTTTTCATTAAAACTCGTGCAGTTCAAACGATGGACTTTTTTTCTGTAGACAGAGGAAGTATTATATATATATATACAAATAATATGCCATATTAAGATAGAGAGTGAAGTCATTTTCGCAGTAGTGATGTTGCTCTTCACATGGCTTTCGAGGCGACCCGGCAACCACCTCGTCTACTATCTGAATCCGATCCTCAGTAGGTCGGATCCGAAAGAGCGTTTCCGGGTCAGCCACAACCCGTTAGCTTGGATTAAGGAGGCCGTCTCCTCCACTGAGGCTGATGTCATCAGACATTTCGGCATCACTGGTATTTCGCAATTGATTGTCCCATTTATTTGTATTTAGAGGAAATTGTGTATGACGTGGAAGGCTAAATCCATTATTTATTTGCCATTTTGTATACATATCAAAAGCCTTTAATTTTAGTAGGGCCTCCGTCTCAAAAAGTTCGTCACTTATTTTCATTTATGTCCATTCTATAAAATTTGTCACATTTAACTTTTTATCATTTTGGTTTCCAAATAATCACACATAATATTTCCTCGAATCTAAATCAATTGAATAGTAAACAACATAACATAATGATAATATAATTCATTATTTTAAAATTCCGAGACCAACCGAACTTCATGATTTTTGTGGCAATTTTCCCAAAAACTTTATTAAGAAAAAAATCAGAAAAGAAGTTTCAAATAAACTATCAGTGTCATCTAGTAATAATTGTTGCATGATACTACATAACACTTAATTCTACTTAGCTTACTTCCAATTTATAGACAAGATCTTCTAACATTCATGGTTCATGAAGAAATGAAAATAGTGGCACGTGGAGATAATGAAACTCAACTTTAACAATCTTTCATTTTTGCCTTTCTTCACAAATACACCAAACGATCCATATTATTTACGGAAAATTGAATTATTTCATTAATTCTAGTCGTGCGACTCCTGTCTAATAAATAAAAACATGAAATGTACAAAATCGTAAGAATTGTTGAAACAGTAGTTAATGGTACAATAAAATTAATTCGTGCTGTTTAAAGAATTATACTCATAAGACCAATAAAGCTAAGGTTTGCCAAATTCAACGAAAGTGCTAATTCAACGATCTTAAATAAGACATGGAAATGGAAATCCATAAATTTCATATTTTGCTCTAGATCATTTAATTCCTCGGTATTTATTAGCCTGTGAAGTACTCCCTCCGTCCCTCAAAGTTTGTCCCAATTTAATCTGGCACGGGTTTTAAAAAATTGTTTGACTTTATATTAATTGGAATGGTGTAGTGGAATAAGGGTCCCACATTGAGAAGATTGAGAGATGTATTTAATGTCTATTTTTAGAAAGATTCCAATTTGGACAAATTTTATGGGACGGACAAAAATGGTAAATTGGGAGGACAGATGGAGTAGTACACTAATTGTTATAGTAGCAGTCATTTTTTTGTTTAGACTCGGATGTACACTAATTATTATAGTAGCAGGCCATGAAAATATACACTAGTTCAAGTTCTATTTTTCATCGATGCAAGATATTGAATTTTTTAATTTTTTTGTCTATCAGCGCATCACTGGTCTAGTAAATAACAGAACGGCAGCCCTCGGTTATGGCCATTTGTGGTAGCCACGTATTGGTATCTTTCGTTGCATACAAACTCCTATGGCGAGCATACAAATATGTGGCTGACATGAGGGCCGAAGCCCTCGTGTCGCCCCATTTGAAGAATGAACAATTTGCTGCCCTAGTCCGAGACATACCTGCCCCTGAAGAAGGCCAAACTCAAATGGAACAAGTCCATTCCTATTTCATGGGAATCTATCCAGACACATACTACAAGTCCATGGTTCTCTTCTCACAAACAACACAAAGGTAAATTAGCGTGCATGTGCTGGCCTAGTGATAGAGTGCATATATTGTAACTTGTGTCCCAGTAAATCCTGAGAGGGGCAGAAGGATGCGGCCGCCCTCGAGTGAGAAATATATTGTTTTAGTACTATTAATTTCGCCCCTCCAAAATTGTATTTTGGATCTGTCACTGAACGCTTTCGTCTCAGGCCAACAAAATTTAAAAAGAGTTTGAACGATACAGAGAGAAGCTTAAGGGTGCAGAGGCCGGTGGAACGAGGCCGACTACTAGAACCGGGTTCATGGGGCTTATAGGTCAAAAGGTGGATACAATAGAGTATTACGATAATATGATAAGAGAGCTAGTACCAAAGCTAGAATCCGAGCAGAAGGTGACCCTCAGAGACAAACACCTCTCCGCAGCTATCGTTTTCTTCACCAGCAGGGCAGAAGCAGCCGCGGCCGCGCAGAGCCTACACGAAACGATGGTGGACCACTGGACCGTGGTGGAGGCCCCCGAGCCACGCCAGCTGCTATGGAGCAACCTGTCCAAGAACTTCTACGTACGAGAGAGTGAGTGATTCGGCAGTATCTCATCTACTCCATAGTGTTGGCCACCATCATCTTCTAAATAGGACGTTGGCAGTTCCAGGAGATATGAAGTATGGGAAAAGATTCCCTGATGATATGCTGATTCTTACCATCGTCCTATGCTATTCCGTCATGGCGCCCATGATTCTTCTCTTTGGAGTGATGTATTTCGCTTTGGGATTTCTCGTTAAATCATACTCCCTTCGTCCATAAATAAATGCTCCAATTTGACTCAGCACGAATTATAAAAAATTATAAGAGAAAACAAACAGAAAAAAAGGTTACTAGTAGTGAATTTTAACTTGATTGTTTTTTTGCTACTTTACATTTTTTAGTATAAGACAATTGACGTGTGAATATCTCAATAATATTGTATGTATCAACAGGTGCTCAGAGTGTACGTGCCCTCGTACAAGAGTTATGGGCGGATGTGACCGCACATGTACAACCGCATCATGGCGACGTTGATCCTGTTTCAGGTGACGATGGTGTGCTACTTGAGCGCGAAAAGGTTCTATTGGATTGAATAATTGGATTCATTGAGTTTTTTTTTTTTCTGATACATTGTACCTGAGTTTATATAGAACTCTAGACATAAATGTTTCTAGGAACTATACTACATAATAAATGTTATTCTATTTTCCAACATTTCTAGGAACTCATGTATCATTTTACCAATACTCTTGGAACTCATGTTCTCTCTTTTCAACACTCCCCCTCAAGTTGGTTAACGGGATTCCCGATATCCAACTTGCCAAGGACTTCTGCAAAATTCCTTGCTCCTACTGCTTTTGTCAGAATGTCTGCGAGTTGGTCTCTAGATCGAATAAATGGGAACTCAATAATTCCTTCTTCAATTTTCTCTTTGATGAAATGTCTGTCTATTTCAACATGCTTTGTCCGATCATGTTGGACTGGATTTTCTGCGATACTGATTGCAGCTTTATTATCACAGAAAATTTGACACGTCTTCTGTGACAAAAAACCTAGTTCACCCATCAATCTTCTAAGCCACAGTACCTCAGTTAATCCATGTCTGATCCCTCTAAATTCTGCCTCTGCACTTGATAATGCCACGACCTTCTGCTTCTTGCTTTTCCATGTAACAAGATTTCCTCCAACAAATGTGAAGTACCCTGAAGTGGATCTTCTGTCTACTGGGTTTCCAGCCCAATCGGCGTCTGTAAATCCATGGATATCCAGATGTTCACTCTGTCTGAACATTATTCCATAATCAAAGGTACCTTTGAGATACCGAACAACTCGCAGTGCCGCTTCAAGATGGTCGCTTTGGGGTCGGTGCATGAATTGACTTATCACACTTACTGCATATGCTATGTCTGGTCTGGTGTGTGAAAGATAAATCAATTTTCCGACTAACCTTTGATATCTTTCTCTATCGGCAAGTTGAGCTCCTTCTGTGATTTGAAGTCCATGATTAACTGCGATTGGTGTGTCTGCAGGTTTACAATCCATCATGCCAGTTTCTGCCAGAAGATCCAACGTGTATTTTTTCTGATTTATAAAGATTCCTTCCTTTGATCTCAAGACCTCGACTCCCAGAAAGTACTTAAGTGCCCCCAGATCTTTCATTTCGAATTCCTTGGCCAAATTCTTCTTGAGCTCTTCTATTTCATCGGAGTCATCTCCTGTAATAATCATGTCATCAACATAGATTATCAGACATGTAAGCTTGCCCCCCTTTTTCTTCATGAATAGTGTGTGATCTGCATTGCTTTGTTGATAATCATACTTCTTCATTGCTTCTGTGAATCTTCCAAACCATGCTCTAGGAGACTGTTTTAAGCCATACAAGGTTTTCTTCAAATGACATACTTCCCCGTCTTTAAAGTCTTCTTCGAAACCTGGAGGGGCCTCCATGTAAACTTCTTTCTTCAATTCGCCATGTAAGAAAGCATTAGTTACATCAAACTGGTGAAGAGGCCAGTCTTTACTTGCTGCAATAGAAAGTAATACTCGGACAGTATTCATTTTTGCCACGGGCGAGAATGTCTCAGAGTAATCCACTCCATATGTCTGGGTATACCCTTTAGCCACAAGGCGAGCCTTATATCTCTCGATGGACCCGTCTGGTCTTCGTTTGATAGTAAAAACCCATCTGCAACCTACAGTCCGTTTTCCCTTTGGAAGTTGACACTTTTTCCATGTTTTATTCCTCTCCAGGGCTTTTAGTTCTACCATCATTGCGTCCCTCCAATGCTTGATTTTTAATGCTTCCTTTACTGTTTGTGGAATTTCCTCTTCTCCATAGAGGGCTGCTTCAAATGCCCTGGCCAGCTTGGTTAAGTTTGCTCTTGCCACACTTCCTACTGGATATTTTGACCTCCTGCTCGTTCTTTCAGGTGAGTACCGTTTGGGTGGAATACCACGAGTACTTCGGATAGGTCGAATGTACTGTCCGGTGTCTTCATCTATAATCTCTATCTCTCCTCCTTCTGTAACAACATTGTCAGTACCAACATTAACAGAGTTCTCAAGATTGGTTACCTCAGATATCGGAACGGGTACTGTTGGGGTGTCACCTAGTTCCATAGGTTGGGTCGTGTTCGTGGCATGCTCGGCGACAGATGTAGCTGGCTCTGGTAGTCCTTCGGTAGAGGAGTGATTATTCGGCATAGGCAGCCAACTTATCGAGTCAATTATATTTATTTCCTTCTCCCCCTGACTTGGAAGTTGGGTGGCGTAAAAGAATTCAGTTTCTAAGAAAGTGCAATTCATTGTGGTGATAACTTGGCGGGTTTTTGGATTATAGCACCTATAGCCTTTCTGATGAGCCCCATACCCAATGAAAACACACTTATCTGCACAGGGTGAGAATTTGTTGCGCTCATGTTTGGGGATATGGACAAAGACCGAACAACCGAAGATGCGAGGTTCGAGGGACATGGCAGGAGGTATTTTAGACATGGTTGATAATTTTTGGAGGGGGTTTTTAAGGTCGAGAATTTTGGTGGGGAGACGATTGAGGAGATATACAGATGTGGCTATGGCTTCGGGCCAGAAAAAATTTGGGACTTTGGAATCAAGGATAAGGGCTCGGGTTATGTTTAGAATTGCACGATTTTTTCTCTCAGCTACCCCGTTTTGTTCCGGAGTGTAGGCACAGGATGTTTGATGGATAAGACCTTTTTCAGCGCAAAAATCTCTCATTTTAGTGTTGACATACTCTCCCCCATTATCGGATCTAAGGACCTTAATTTTGGTTTGAAATTGAGTAAGAATCATAGTATAGAAATCAGAAAATTTTGAAAAAACATCCGATTTATTCCTAAGAAAATATACCCAAGTCATGCGAGTACAATCATCAATAAAAAGGACAAAATATCGAAAACCATTTCCCCCAACCACTGGCGATGGGCCCCACACATCCGAATGTATTAAGGAAAAAACAGAGTCAACACGAGTATTACTAGATTTAAACGATTGTCTATGACTTTTTGCCAAAATACATGTCTGACACTCAAAAGTCAAGTTCTTAAGAGAATTTGGAAATAAAATATTTAAATAACTCACGGAAGGATGTCCTAACCGCCTATGCCATAACCACATCTCTAGTTCCTTAGGTCTTTGAGCCAACATTCCTCTGCCAGTTTGAGCTACCCCGTCCACATAATATAACCCATGGTATTCAGTGCCACGCCCAATCGTCGTCCCCGTCCGAATATCCTGTAGAAAACAACATTCAGGTTGCATTAGGAGTCTGCAGTTAAGTTCTCGTGTTACATGAGAGACAGACATCAATTTTTGTGATAACGTGGGAACATAGAGACAATTAGAAATTTTCAAAGTTGGGGATATTTGAATAGTTCCCGCTCCTTCAACCGGGACAAGATCTCCCCCAGCCGTCTCAATATAAATTCTTTTTGACTTCTTTAGTTCCCCAAAATCCGCCCTATCATATGACATAGTGTCTGTTGCTCCACAATCAAATATCCATCCTCTCTCATCCTTAACTTCAGATTTTTTGACTTGACAAGCCATAGAAATATCATTTAGGACCGAAAAACGATTCCTACATTCTATGTGGGGTGGTTTTTGAGCATAAGTATGAATCAAGGGTCTGTTTTGCAAATTTTGGGAAGCATGGGGTCTATTTTCTAAAGAACTCATTTTTGGGGTTGGAATGTGAGAGAGTGAGGAAATAAAAGGGTTTGGGGGCAAAGCCCCAAACCCTTTACCTTCAATTGATCGGGTGAAAGAAGCCCTTGCCGCCTCTTCAACTTTCTCGCCTCCTCCACTCGCTCCCCACCAGCCGCCTGCCGTCAAGCTCTCCACCGGCCGGCTGCCGCCGTTCCCGGCGCCGGAGGCCTCCTGGCCGCCCGCTGGGACAGCGTTTCCGTCCACTCCTTCTCGCCCCACAGCAACCTTTCCTTTGCCGGTATTGTTCCGGTTTGCTTTATGGCCGTCTTCCCACCATTCTGGGAAACCAACGAGCTTGAAGCACGTCTCCTTGGTGTGTTTGTTCATCCCACAATGTGTGCAATAAAGCTTTGACTTGTCTGATCCCCTCCGATTGTTGGAGTTTCCTCGCGGTGGTAGCCCCGATGAGCCTTGGTAAGGCGGCTGGGTGCCTCGGAATTGGGGTTGCGGTGATGGGTGTCTTGCTCCGAACCCACCGCCTATTCCCGAATCTAGGGCTTGTGCGGTTGGTTTCCAAATTCCTTCTCTGGACTCTTCTTCCTTTACTCTTCCGAACGCTTCTTCTGCGGTTGGTTCGGGCTTTTCCTTTAGAAGCTCTCTTCGGAGCCCATTGTGTCTCTCGTTCAACCCGGAGAGGAATTGGTATAATCTCTTCGTCTCGAGTTCCTTTTTGTATGTGTTGATTGCTATTTCACAGCAATTGTAGGGACAAGGCTTCCGGTTGTCCATTCCTACCCAAAGGTTCTGGAGTTCGCTCCAATAGGCTTCGAGGGAGTCGTTCCCTTGTTGGAGTTTGTTGGTTCTATCCTCCAAGTCATACACTTGGACTGGATCGATTCTGGTCCCAAACGTAGTTGTAAGGCTCCGCCACATCGCCTTGGCAGTTTGGTGTTGAGCAAACTGTAACACGAGTCGTGGCTCCATGTTGTTGATGAGCCACGAGAAAACTGTGAAGTCGGATGCTTGCCACTGCTGGAACTTTGGATCATTTGTTTCGGGGGAAGCCTTCTCTCCTTCGATGTGGTCGAGTTTCTCTCGACTTCCAATTGCAACGCGCATCAACTTCGACCAAACAGGGAAGTTTGTCCCATCTAGTTTGATTCCGATTGATACGGTTTCGATTGTTTTGTTGGCCATTGAGGATTGTAAACTCACTTGATCTTTTGTTGTTGGTTTTGCAGCAGGAGCTGAAATTGGTATGGCTGATTGGTTTGGGAGGTGTATGGAACAATGATGAGAGAAATTCTGAGTTCCAAAGAACTAATTTTGAAAAGGTTCTAGGATCGTTTTTTTTCTGCTCTTGATACCATATTGGATTGAATAATTGGATTCATTGAGTTTTTTTTTTTTCTGATACATTGTACCTGAGTTTATATAGAACTCTAGACATAAATGTTTCTAGGAACTATACTACATAATAAATGTTATTCTATTTTCCAACATTTCTAGGAACTCATGTATCATTTTACCAATACTCTTGGAACTCATGTTCTCTCTTTTCAACAGGTTCGTCTACACTCTGTTTGTAGCGCTGCTTCGTATCTTGAGCCTCCTCTTCGCCTTTGTCTGCATGACCAAGTATTGTCGATTCTTCAAGACGACAGCGCTCAATGATGCATGCCGGGAGCTCAAGGAGCCTCCCGACATGAAGGCATGTTCAGGTCGAACGTCCCGCCCTGTCTAAGATCGGAGGATCAGTTTGACGATGGTCTGTCACGGCCAATTTCTGTGGTTTGATCTGTGGAAATGTGAATCATCGTATGCGTCATATTTTTCCTCCACTAGGTTTGTTGTTCCACTCAGTTTCCTAACTTTATGTATCAAATCTTAATTAAATAATCCCTTTGTTCCTTATAAATTCCCCACTCAGTATGAATTTCAAAAAATACTCCTCACGTTCTATAATAGGAGTCATATTTGTCGTGAGCACAAATTTTAAGAAATGTAAAAAATAGTGAGTTGAAAAAGTTAGTGGAATATGTGGTGAATAGTTACGCATGAAATTCTATACATCTCAACAGAAGCTAACATTCAAACAAAGAGTGAAATCACTATCAAATGATCGCCTGGGCTTTTGCCGAGGGCGCAGAAGTTCTGGCCGGGGAAAAGCCACGCCATATGCAGTCGGGTGAAATTGGAAACATATTGCGGCAGCATATGGGAAGAGAAGAAGAGAGTTGGTCAGGCAAGCTCACGTCATCTTCATGGGGCGATATCTCAACAGTAACTCCTTCATGTCCAGGAACTTCATTTACACTCATCATTGTCCTTTGCTCCATAATATTGCTTCAGATTGAAGAGCACGGCTCCTAGGCATGGCCGAAATGAAATATAAAGACTTAAATAACATGGGACAAATGGAAAAAGAATTATTTTATAAATGAAGGGTGAAAGAAAGTTGAGTGGAATAGAAGACCTTGAAATGCAAGGAGCATATGTGAATGGATGTTATTAGGAACTGAGGAGATGCAGTGACAGATTTGTACTGCTGGTGAGACCCTCTTCTTGAACCTCCTTCTTGAAGCTCTCCATTGTTTCCTCGTCACCCCGAAAATATACAGCAAGTCGAAGGCTTTCATTAGCAAGCTCCTCTTGTTGGAGTACTTGACACACAAAATATAGGAACACTCAACAAAGATGATTTATGGAGGATAAGTATTTATAGATTTCTCACAAAAGGATTACAAACTACACACAAAGTGCTTCAGCACTACAAAGCTTTCTTCTCTCTTCCTCACTTGAGCTACGGTTCTTATGATTGATTGATATTACAATAAACTACTACACCCCTATTTATACATATTCAAATATAATAAAATAGTCAACTATTGCTAGCTACTATACACATCTCCATTACGTGGCTCATTAGCTTAATTAGGAAGATATTGCATGTAATCCACTAGTTCCACCGCCTGATAGAAGTTGATGAGGTAGATAGGTCGTGTCATCCTCATTACCATGAAGAATTCCAAGGATTACACCACTTATGATAAGGTGGTGATGCAGCAGCTTCATCACCAATGCTTAATTGTGAAGTAATTGAGTTAATAATTTCAACATCCTCCCTTAAGCTCAATTCTTCACGGTTTTCATCCCGAGCATAAATTTCAATCTTCTAAAAACATCGTTCTTTAGCGGCTTCGTAAATATGTCTGCAATCTGATCCTGTGACTTGCAGTATACTAACTCCACATCATTTTGGTTCACGTGCTCCCGAATGAAATGATAACGAGTATCGATATGCTTACTTCTTTCGTGGAACACCGGATTCTTTGCAAGTGCTATTGCAGATTTATTATCAACACGTATCTCCGTCGGGCCTTGTTGCGCGAATCCCAGAAAACTTAGTAAATTTCTCAACCAAATGCAATGGCACACCGTTGAACTTGCTGCAACATACTCGGCTTCACAGGTTGAGAGTGTTACTATAGCTTGCTTCTTGGACGACCAAGTGAAGGCAGCATCTCCAATATAAAAACAGTAGCCAGTAGTGCTTTTTCTTTCATCTAAGTCTCTTCCCCAATCGCTATCCGAATAACCAATAAGCTCAACATCTTGATTAGAGGGATAGAGCATACCTTCATTCAGCGTACCTTTAATATAGCGTAAAATCCTCTTGGCTGCATTCAAATGAGACTGTGACGGCGTTTCCATGTACCTGCTAATTAGTCCAACTCCATAGAGAATATCGGGCCTAGTGCACGTTAGATATCGTAGACTTCCAACCAGGCTTTTGAAGTAAGTTGGATCTACCTCTGATTCACCATCATGCTTCCTCAATTCTTGACCAATCTCCACGGGAGTATTAACGGGATTGCAAGACTCCATTTTGAACTTCTCCAAGATTTGTTTTGCAAATGAACTTTGAGAGATAAATATCCCATCTTCCTTTTGCACTACCTCAATTCCCAGAAAATGTGCCATCAAGCCAATGTCCGTCATCTCGAACTCCTTGATCATGCTCTTTGCAAAACTTTTCGAACAGATCGGATGTGAACTCGCCACCTTGGTCGGATCTGAGAACTTTAATATAGTGTCCACTCTGTCTTTCAACAAGAATTTTGAACTCTTTGAAAATATCAAACACCTCGGATTTCCTTTTCAAGAAATATATCCAAGTCTTTCTGGAATAATCATCAATGAAAGTCAAAAAGGTTTCAGAGGACCACATACGTCTGTATGAACGATCTCCAACGGGCGTGATGCTCTCCATCTCATTTCTTTAGAGAAGCTTGGCCTATGATGTTTGCCAAGTATGCAACCTTCGCAAACTTCTTCAGGATGATCAATATGCGGCAAACCTTTCACCATATTCTTTGTAGACAGCAGCTTCAAACCACCAAAATTAAGATGTCCAAGACGCAAATGCCATAACCACGATTCATCTTTAACAATAGCATTCATGCACTTCAACATATCATGTTTCACATTCAATGCAAATAATCTATTTTTGGACATCTTCACACAGGCAACCAAATTACCACGAGCATCATTGATAGTAAGGCGAGAATTCTTGATACTAACATCAAATCCTTTCTCCAGCAATTGACCAAGACTCAAAATATTACTTTTCATGGCAGGCACATAATAGACGTCATATATAAAACCATGATTTCCATTCTTCAGCTTAATCAGGATGTTACCTTTTCCTTGAACAGCAACTTTTGAGGAATCTCCAAAGGTCACGTCCCCATAAGATGTCTCTTTCAGCTCCACGAAGAGTTCTTTATTCCCGCACATGTGATTGCTTGCTCAAGTGTCCAAGTACCACATGCTGCACTGGTCACCTTCAAGTCCTTTGTGAATAAAAAAGAGAGGTTGAAGTTACCTGCTCATTATCATCTCCACCATCGGCATAATTGACTTGTTGATTGGTCCTGGTATTTTCGACTATTGGACACTCATAACTGTAATGCCCGAATTCGTGACAAGTATAGCACTCGACATTTGCTTTATCAAACCCTTGTTGATTGTAGGATTGAGAATAACCGCCTCTATACTGACCTCTTCCTCGTCCTCGTTGTCCATAAGAATTTCGACCTCTGCCTCGATAGGTGAAATAGTGTCGTCCTCCCTTGTTTTGATAATTCTGGCCTCGTCCTCCTTGGCTATGGTAATTCTGTCCACGTCCTCCATCATACTGGTAATTTTGGCCGCGTCCTCCTCGACCACGATAACCTCGACCTCGGCCTCGGTTGTATCCACCACGTGATGTCCCAGGCGCAGACTTCTTATCTTCTTGGATTGACATCTTCGCTTGTAGCATATGCTCAAGTGCCGGAGTGGTCTTTTTCTTCATGCGTTGCTCGTGGACTTCCAAGCTGCTCTGCAACTGGTCGATGGACATGGTGTTGAGATCTTTTGATTCGTCAATAGCAGCAACAACGTGCTCAAATTTCGACGTCAAGGAACGAAGAATTTTCTCTATGACACGAACATCTTCAATGTTCTCCCCTTGCCTTTTCATTTGATTCACAATAACTAATGTTCTTGTGAAGTAGTCTGAAATGCTCTCCGCTTCAGACATGGCCAAACTTTCGAACTCGCCACGTAGGATCTGCAGTCGAACTCGTATCGCCTTATCAACGCCGGTGAAAGCATTCTTCAGAATCTCCCAGGCTTGTTTTGACGTGGTGGCGGCACTTACTTTCTCGAACGTGGTTTCATCAATACCTTGATAGATATTGAATAACGCCTTCTTGTCTCGTTTCCTAGCGTCTCTGAGGGCGTTCCTCTGGTTGTTCGTCAGGGCATCTTCGGCTTCTTGGGAGGCAGGTTCGGTGTAGCCGTCTTGAACAATATCCCACAACTCTTGTGATTGCAACAAGACTCGCATCTGAATACTCCAATTTCCATAATTGTGTTTCTCCAATTTGGGAATTTGGGGCTGGACCATGTTCAACGTTGCCGCCATAGGTAGGATTGAGTGGCTCTGATACCAGATTTGTTGGAGTATTTGACACACAAAATATAGGAACACTCAACAAAGATGATTTATGGAGGATAAGTATTTATAGATTTCTCACAAAAAGATTACAAACTACACACAAAGTGCTTCAGCACTACAAAGCTTTCTTCTCTCTTCCTCACTTGAGCTACGGTTCTTATGATTGATTGATATTACAATAAACTACTACACCCCTATTTATACATATTCAAATATAATAAAATAGTCAACTATTGCTAGCTACTATACACATCTCCATTACGTGGCTCATTAGCTTAATTAGGAAGATATTGCATGTAATCCACTAGTTCCACCGCCTGATAGAAGTTGATGAGGTAGATAGGTCGTGTCATCCTCACCATGAAGAATTCCAAGGATTACACCACTTATGATAAGGTGGTGATGCAGCAGCTTCATCACCAATTGAAGTAATTGAGTTAATAATTTCAACACCTCTTGCTCCGCCAATGTTCTCATTGCTGAAATGGTCGAAGATGCACTACAAAATCTCAAAGCAATATATTTATATCACAACAACTCGGCTTCCATTGTTTGTTTCCGGAAACAAGGATTTCACATTTATATCATACCAAGCTTTGAGGTTCCACATATCATCTAGAACAATCAAATACCTTTGCCCGAATAAACTCTTGTATAACCTTATTCGCATCTCATCAACAGTTCCACTAGTGGATCCTCTCAGACAAGACAAGAGTTGTGCCAAAATTTTGTGAATGCTATAATCTTGAGATATTGTTGCCCAAAGGCAAACATCAAAGTGTTGCACGATACATGGATGTTGAAATGCATTTAAGGCAAGAGTAGTCTTACCAATTCCCCCCATGCCTTGGATGGGGATGACTCGTCGACTCAAGGGACCTCTGATGAGCAGATGCAGAAGTTGAAGTAAGATATCATCAAATCCGACCATGGAAGAGGTGAGAAGAAGCGTTGACTTTGTGGATGATGATGATGATGAATTTGTGGAAGGCTCCAACAATCCACTTTGCGAACTCACGATTGATGCCTTTCTCCTCATGTAGTCCATTCCTTGGGTTGCTTTCTGCAGATCCAGCAGGAAACGAGTTGATCGCTTCTTTCCACAACGGATCTGATGCACCATATGTGCTTCGATCACATCTTTTGCCACTTGAGCTGCGCATGCAATTCGCATCTCTAAAGCTTCTGCTGTTTCTCTTCTGGCACCATGGGAGTTGTCGTAGCTTTTCATGAAATCGATCAGGAACCAGACAATATCCCAAAGGGATTCAATCTGTTCGACCTCAAAGGTAGAGTTGGGGTGACTGAGGATAAGGAGTAGATTATTTTGAAGAGAAAACTAGAGCTCCGAAAGCTGCTGCCATCATGGATCTTTGATTTGTTTCTGGTATTTTTTTTGAGAGAATATGGAGAATGAGAAGCTTGTTTATTTGATGATATTATAAAATGACCTCAACATGGCTTGTCCAGCAAATAGTCATCTAACACAGCTGCGGTAGTGAGTTTAGAATTATTTTTGAGGAAGAAAACAATGTTCTACTTCTTTTATTTTTAACTGTATTATTAATGAAATGTGCCAAAATGTGTGGGCCTATTATTAGAGTAAATTGGCTCCTTGACGTAACAGGTTTATTTTGTTAAATAAATAAGGTTAGTCATAGGGGTGGCACGGTATACCCCACCGAAAATGTCATACCACTTACCGTATCGCAAATTGCTGTATGAGAAAATGCCATACCCAGTGGCGGATCCAGGTGGGGTCGAGTTGGGTCGGCCGACCCCACCACTCAGCCCTGGAGGCCTGGAGTGCCGCCGGTAAGCTCCTTTCTTCGACATCCAACCCTACGGCGTTCACGTCTCCGCCCCTACCTCACGCGGTGTGAGATAAGACCGAGCAGACAGAAATAAAGGAAGTGAGACAGGACGAACTCCGGAATCTGGCGGCGGCATCAAGGTGGAGACGGCAGATGTCGAGAATGGAGAAATGTTGAGAATTCAGAAATGGCTTTCAGTTTTTTTTCGCCGAAGAGAGAGAAAAGAAATGGGTTTGGCGATACGGGTGAGGAGAGAGAAGGGAGTTATCATTATTATTTTTTCTTCACATTTGATTATCTTAATTAATTCTTTTATGATATGGGGCGAGATTTGATTTATATTGGATTTGTTTTGCGATTATTTAATTAATTCATCAACGATGATGTACTTTACTAAATTTAAAAGGTTAGAGAGATCTTGAATTATGTACTCCATCTAATTGTAAAATGGCCTTTTGAATTTTTCTTTTTTATTTGTATTAATTGTTAGAAGTCCATTAAATGTATATTCTCATTTAATAATTTTAATTAATGTTAAGTATTTTTTTTATATATCACTAAATAAACTTATCTAATATAAACACATAGGAGTACTTATATGAAGTAAATATTTCTTGATTTTTTCTAATTTCAGTTTTATAATTTAAAATTTCAACCTTATTATTCATATTCAAATTTTTTTAACTTTTAAAAATTTGAAATGTTACAGAAAAAGTATACTCATTTCACCCATCATAAGCGACTCGTATTTTATTTTTGGATGTCCCTAATAATGTAAGTCATCTTTTCATTCGTAAAATATAACATAATTACTCGGCTTCTCTTTTTATTGTCCACTGAATTTTCTAGGGGACTGCCTTTAGCTCAATACCCCGTTTCTTCCTATGATGTCTGTACGTCCCTAGAACTTTCCTTGTTCTCCAGAGTGAGGAGGCTTGGCCGTCTTTCGTAGTTTTGGCCATGGTTGTAGCTGCATCGTATATAGCTCTTGCAGCTTTCCTCATTGATCTCTCCTCTCTCCACTCTGGTTCTTCTTCTTCGTGGCTACACCCCTCAGGTTGGTCGATCACTGGAGTCGGTTCTTCTTCCAGTGTACTTCCTTCTTCCACCATGGGTGTGAATTCTTCCACCTTTTCTTCTGGCGCCTGCACTGCGTCTAATTGGAGATAGAGTGATGTGTTGTCGGCTTCCTCACCACACCCGATGGCCTCTTCAGTCAACCGAAGCTCATCGTATTCCTCCTCTATGATTTCCTTTGATGCATTATCTTTAGGAGGTGTGGTTGGCGACTTCTCCTCATCTGCTTCCATCTCCTTAGTTTCATTTTCTTCAGGTAGTGCCTCTGACTTCACTTCAGCTTCAGCTGGTTCTCTCTCTTCAGCTCTCTTCACTCCTTCATTCACCTCTGCACCTCCATTCACCGCAGATCCGGCTCTATTTTCTTTCACCTCTTTGATCATTTCGGCTGACAGAGTCACTTGTCTGATCATGTCGTCCATGTGGGACTGCTGCTCCTCATAAGTGTGTTACATCTCCCTAATCATTTCGGCTTCTGATTTCGTGCAACTCCGGACGTCCTGTTGGGATGCAGTCATCTTCTCAGTCTCCCCCGCTACAAAGTTTGCATTATGATTCCCCTCGAATGTTGGTTTAAAAATCTGCTGAGGTTGAGGCTGGTGATGAGGTTGATCTGGACAAGTTTGGTCTAGGTAGGATTGGTTGTATAAAGGGTGAGGGTTGGGGAAGTCAGGTTGGCATGTAGGTGGGTAGGATTCATAACTTTGATATCTAGAGTAGGGTTAGTAGCTTGGATCTTCCATTGACCAGGTGGGTGTTTGGGTAGAGATTGGGTAGGATTCTATATAGGCTTGGAAACTATGATGTTCATCTGCCCTGTTCCATTCTCCCCCATATGAATGTTCCTGTTGATACACACCTGCTTGGCTTTTAGGTTTCCAGCTCTCGTTTGTGTTCCAGGAATTCCCGTAATCTGGAGGTGGTTAACCTGCTCAGCTCGGAAGTGGGCTTGACTAGGGATGGTTGGGCGTTGGCTGGACTGGATCATTGATTGGAGGGCTTATTCCAGCTTGTCAATTCGGCTCTCCATTAGATTGTCCTTGTCGTTTGTGGGAGTACTTTTTTCCTGCAATGAGGGCCTTTCTGCATCCTCGTACTCCCTCCTGGCAGTTAACAACTTCTCTAGGACAATCTTGGCCTGACTCAGTTTCAATTTGTAGAAGCTTCCTCCACTTGATGAGTTCACCAAATCCTTGCTCTTAGCATCCATTCCATCATAAAATTTGGAGTATACCTCCACTTCCTTCAGGTTGTGATTCGGACAGGCCTCCAGAAAGCTCTGATATCTGTCCCAATATTTGCCCAAGCTCTCACCATACCCTTGGGTGGCCTCCCTGATTTCCCTTCATCGTGTAGTTGTGATTGATGCTGGAATGTAGTGGTTTAGGAACTCTATTTTGAATTATGCCCAGGTGTTGATGCTGTTGGGCTCCAAACCTCTAAACCATGCATCTGCTTCAATCTTCAGAGAGAGGTGGATGACCAGCTTGAGATCTTCCTCACTTGACCCCTCTGGCCTCTTCTGCACCCTGCAAATTTTATCAAACTCATGAAGAAATTTAATCGGGTCCTCGGCATCAGTCCCCAAGAAGATAAGTAAGATGGTAAGCACTTCTGGGTCCATGTACATAGCTCTCTGCCCCTTTTTCATAGATATGGTAGATAATGGTTCAGCCACAGAGTAGGCATAGATCGAACCTATCTCCGGATCTTCCAACTGCGCACCCTCCATTGTGGCTTCTTCTTGTGTCTCCTCTTGGTCTGGGGTGGCTATCACTTCCAGTGAGTTCACCAAGGTGGTGTCCTCACTCTCTTCACAGCAGGCCCCTAAGTTAGTTGTTGGTGGAGTGGGAATTGATTCCTCTCGGGCATCTTGTGGCTCCACTCCTTCTGCTTTTTGCCTCTTTGACTCAGTGCCTTCGAACTGGGGTAAACAAAAAGAAACAAAAAGTTTATTTATAAAATTTAAACTAAAACTTTTTCCTAAAACTTGAGACGCTATGCCCATCTAAATGTCTTTTGGCATTGGCAGTCCTTGGGCTAGCACCAGAATGAAAGTTGATCAGTACTCATAGACAAGGTTGTTGATCTTCTCCTGCTGCCTGAGCTATCTCAAAAAACTGCAAACAGAAACAAAGAAACAAAGAAGACATTAAAAATATTTACACCCAAGGTATCTCACAACAAGTTACCCCTTGCACCATCATCCCCGGCAACGGCGCCATTTTGAACGGTCGCCCTTTCCGACGTGATCAAGCTAGCCTATTCCAGCCTGTTTCATCTACAAAATGCGGGTGAGTGGATCCGGTAGAGGTTTGGGCTGATCAAGCTGAGTGACTCTGACTTGAGCGAGAGGAAATGAGAGGTTGGAAGGGAAGCGACGTCAAAAACCTTAACACACTAATACTAATAACTAGTATAGGGAAATAAGGATCGATCTCACAGAGATAAAGCGGTTTGAAATGTTTGTGTGATACGGCTTGGGGCTTGGTTGCTGTCACGCTTTACTTTAGGGGTTAGGTTAAGTATCTACTGGTGCGGAAAAGAAAAGAACTAACTAAGCTGGTCAACTAAACTACCTAATGGATCAACTCAGAAAACATTACTATAAAAAGGAAAACAGCATAATCGGGTTTGTCAAACCCCTGCAAAACTGTACAAAAAGCAAAATTAACTTTAACATAATCGTCTTCTTCAATGGATCAGCGTAAAGAAAATAGAGCAGCAACAGATCTGAAAAGCTGAAGAAGACGAAACACTACAAAACACATAAAACTTAAAAATTACTTCTACGATCTAAGCTACGACAACGTAAAAACAAGAACTACGGCTAAAGCATGCAGAAACGAAAAGAAAGCACGTAGATCTAAAAGGAAAATGAGGACTGAAACAGAAAACAACATATCTAAGCTAAGACTCAAAAGAAAACATAAAACAGAAAACAGATCTAAGCATTAAAACATAAAACAAGCACGAAGCTAAGGAAACGACACAGAAACTTCAAATTAAATTAAAACAAAACAGGAACAAGCGTCGATTACATAAGCAGGAAACAGAACTAAGCTAAGAAAGCAGAAAATTATTTCATCACCCCTTCTCAAAGTGGAATTACAAAATAGAACTTTAAATTGTACGCGAAAAGCAAGGAAAACATCTAACTACCAGCTACTCTAAACGGAACCAAGTGTGTGCAGATATTTGAAAGCTTGGAAATGAAGAGAACCTTGATTTCAGTTCTGGAAGAGAGCTAGAAATCCTACCTACTCTAAAGAGAACCCACCTAAACTACTAAGCAAGAAAAATAATGTGGGGGAACTCCCTTCTCTTAGCGTGCAAGACTCCTTTATAGGAAGACGTAGGGCTCTGATCCCTAGGTACCACCCCTGAAGTGACACTTTTGCCCTTCACACCTTAGATGGAGTTCGTATTCTACTCTCCAGTACAAGGTTGGCTGGCTCCGATTGGAATGTGACTTGATCAGCTCAAAAGCCGCCTCTTTTCTCTTCTTTTCCGAACTTTTGCTTTCGCCCTTTGAATTGATGTGATCTTCGTTTTCCGGCGAAATCTACACACATCTGGCTCAAAAAGGGTCGTTAGTTTGCTGAATTCAGTGCGGTTTTGCTATAAAACACATGCATGAAACGGGCCTAATCAGTGTGTTGTAGGCCTTGCACTGCATTTCTTGCAGCCTCCCTCTCTCCTTCTCATCAACCTTGGGCTTCTTCTCATCACTACCATCACTATCCTTCTTTTCACTCAGAATATCTCATAGCCCTTGTTGCATCAAGATGACCTTCATCTTCAGCCTTCACATGCCAAAGTCATTCTTACAAGTGAATTTCTCCACCTCGAACTTGGTTGTGGACATTTCTCGAACATATGATGAGCAATGGCCAAGATCGGCTTAGAAACGGAGCTCGTGAAATAGGAGACATCTTGCAGCGGTGAGAGGCAACGTCACTTCAAGCCGCAGCATATAGGAAGAGGGGAAGACGGTCAGGCAAGGTCACTTCATTTTCAAAGTTCAAGGGGCAAGATCTCAACAGTAACTCCTTCATGTGCACCAACTTCATTCATTGTCCTTTGCTATTCTTCCATGCTCCATGGCCACCATAATATTATTTCAGATTGAAGAACACCGGTCCTATGCACATCCCGAAATCAAAATACACTCAAATAACCTGAGACGAATAGAGTAATTAAAAATTTTAATAATTAAACTAAAACACAATAAATTTGAAATGAAGGTTGAAAGAAAGTTGAGTGGCATAGAAGACCTTGAGATGCAAGGAGCAGATGACGGAAGTTATTAGGAACTGATGAGATGCAGAGAAAGATTAGTACTGCTGGTGAGACCCTCTTCTTCAACCTCGTTCTTGAAGCTCTCCATTGCTTCCTCGCCACCCCGAAAATGTATAGTAAGTCGAAGGCTCTCATTACCAAGCTCCTCTTGCTCCGCCAATGTTCTCATTGCGGAAATGCTCGAAGATGTGCTGCAAAATCTCAACTCAATATCTTCAAGCGTTGCTATTTCTCCTATGCCTGATGGGAACTCAATCAATTTACACAAATCTTCTAGAAGAAGTTCTTGGAGGACTGGAAAATGGGAGTTGTCAGCATTCCAACAAACTAAATCACTACAACCATCAATAGTCAAGGCTTTCAAATGACAGAATTTGCCCTCAACAGGGGTCCAAACAGATCCAATGACTGAATTTTGTAGCAATGAAAGCTTTACAAGATGGGGCAATGATCCAACCATCATTGTCAACTCTTCCCAATCAACACCACAACCAATTAAACTCAGCACCCGAAGAGAACTTGGGAAAGTGAGGCTCGTAGCAAACTCATGCCACTTAGAATTGCCATCAAACTGCAATACAAGGCTTTCCAGCTGTTGGAAACAGCCAAGATTGCGGGGACAGTAATACCAACTTACTTCACCACAATAGGATAACCGTAGTTCTCTGACATTGGGGATTCTCTTGCAAACCTCTTCACTAAGCCTGAAATTCTCCACTTTCGAAAGTGTGTATAGACTTCTCATAGCCATGTGATTTGCATTATCCACGGGAAGAGGATCAATGAGACAAATCATGTCGACCTCAATCTGCCTAAGCTGTAGCATCTCCCAAATCTCATAAGGTGCAATTACTTTTGATTGATTTGGTAAAATAATTGTTAATATTTGTAGATTCCAAAGCAATGATATCGACGAGGGAAGATAATAAAGAAACCGGCGAGGGATATAAACAAGATTGACATTTAGATACCGCAAGTTAACTTGCTGAAAAATCGACTCACTTATGAATGTCGTAAAAACGTTACTCACTGTTCTCAACATTTTCAAGTCATTCAGATTGTTTATACCGTAACGACCTCCGTTGCATATCAGACAACGGACTGGGGCATCCGTGGTTATTGATTCATGATTCACCACTCCATTGATTAAAACCCGACGCTCCCTAGTTATGCCTCGTGAAGTTTCAAACACTGATAAAAACTCCTCTTTCTTGGCAGTTTGTAGGCACAATTCTCTTACTAGATCATGTACTTTAAATGTATATATGTCTCCCTTATAGTCCGAACTATCCACTAATATGAGATTTCTCATATGAAGATCCCGTAAATAATACGCTGCATCATCTTCCAATCTGGTATCATGAAAATGTTGTATAAATCCTTCAGCGATCCAAAGCTTAATAACATCCTGCGCATTAATCTGTTCATCTTCTGGAAATGATCCAAGGAGTAGGAAACATGGCTTTCGATCAGCAGGCAAGTATCTATAACTCAAAGATAATACATTCAAGCATTGCTCATTGCTATCTGTAGAATGCAAAATTGATTGTGCAACATTCTCCCAGTAGACTAGAGTCATTGGAGACTTCCTGAGAATCCCTCCAACAACAACAATTGCTAGGGGAAGTCCTTTGCATCGTGCAACTATCATCTTTGCAGTCTTCTCCAACTCAGGAGGGCAACATCCTTGCTGCTCTGCAAATGCATTTTGACAAAATAGATGCCAACTATTTTCCTCATCCAAAAAACCCATTGCAACACAATAACCGCCCAAGTGATTGGCTACATTCGCATTCCTAGTTGTCACAACAACTCGGCTTCCATTGTTTGTATCCGGAAACAATGATTTCACATTCATATCATCCCAGGCTTTGAGGTTCCACATATCATCTAGAACAATCAAATACCTTAGCCCGAATAAACTCTTGTATAACCTTTCTCGCAGCTCATCAACAGTTCCACTAGAGGATCCCCTCACACAAGACAAGAGTTGTGCCAAAATTTTGTGAATGCTATAATCTTGAGATATTGTAGCCCAAAGGCAAACATCAAAGTGTTGCACGATATATGGATGTTTAAATGCATTTATGGCAAGAGTAGTCTTACCGATTCCCCCCATGCCTTTGATGGGGATGACTCGTCGACTCAAGGGACCTCTGGTGAGCAGATGCAGAAGTTGAAGTAAGATATCATCAAATCCGACCATGGATGAGGTGAGAAGAGGCGTTGACTTTGTGGATGATGATGAATTTGTGGACGGCTCCAACAATCCACTTTGCGAACTTGCGATTAATGCCTTTCTCCTCATGTATTCCATTCCTTGGGTTGCTTTATGCAGATCCAGCAGGAAACGAGATAATCGCGTCTTTCCACGACGGATCTGATGCACCACATGTGCTTCGATCACATCTTCTGCCTCTTGAGCTGCACGCTTAATTCGCATCTCTAAAGCTTCTGCTGTCTCTCTTCTGGCACCATGCGAATTGTCGTAGCTTTTCATGAAATCGATCAGGAACGAGACAATATCCCAAAGGGATTCAAACTGTTCGACCTCAAAGGTATAGTTGGGGTGATTGTGGATAAGGCGGAGATTATTTTGAAGAGAAACTAGAGCTGCGAAAGCTGCTGCCATCGATGGATCTCTGATTTGTTTCTGGTATTTTTTTTGAGAGAAGATGGAGAATGAGAAGCTTGTTTATTTGATGAGATTATAAAATGACCTCAACATGGCTTGTCCAGCAAATAGTCATCTAACACAGCTGCCGGTAGTGAGTTTAGAAATATTTTTGAGAAAGAAAACAACGCTCTACTTCTTTTATTTTAACTGTATTATTAGAGCATCCGCAATGGTTAATAGGCCAGCCATAGGTCAGCAATAGGCCAGCCTTTCTCTCCTCTGTCACGTCAGCAACACTAAAAAAACCACCTGCCACGTCAGATTTAGGCCAGCCATAGGCCAGCCGCAATAAAAACAATTCAAAATATACTACATCTACGGAATTAAAATTGCGATATACGGAATTAAATTTACGACACATATACGGGAAAAATAATCCATTCCATTAAAAAAAAAGTACAAAGATTTAAAAAAAAAAGTACATGATTTTTTTTTAAAAAAAAAGGGCTTCAACACCCGAGCCCCGCCACTCTCTACTCCTCATCGCTGTCGCCGTCGCCCTCCTCGTCGCCGCCGCCGTCGCCGCCGCCGCTGCCGCCACCCGTGGTATCTGAGCCCACGTCGGAACCCCCCAAGCGTGACCTCGCGATCTCTAAACCAGCACGCATGCTCTCGAGCATCTCGAAAAGAATCCTCTTCTCCGTGGGGTCAGTGGCGTTCTTCCACTCTCGAAAGACCTGTAACATCTGAGCCCGCGTTTGGTTACGCGAATGGAGAGTGTACTCGAGTGGGGCGGCTGGGAGGGCGGAGGACTGGACCTCGCGGGGCGATAGGGGGGATCCGCCCCTCGCAGCCCGCTGCACCTGCTTCTGTCCAACCGGGCGGGGGCGACCAGTAAATGAAGGAGGGGATGGAAACTCCTCAGCATCCGGGGGGAGGTCGTGGGATCCGCCGCTGCTGCCGCTGTAGTCGCCGCTATAGTTAAGTCGCTGCTTCTTCGGCCACCCAGCGTCGCACCCCGCCCGGAACTTCTCCGAGTCCTTCAGCAACAAGAAGCACTCCCAGAAGGTGAACTCCTTATACTTCCCCTCCAAGGGGAACTGACTCGCGGCTATCCTCCGGGCGTCGTCCTCAGTCTGCCCACTTTTGAGCTGACGGAGGGCGTTGGCGTACAAATTCGCAAAACGGCCCACTGCGGCCCTGGTGCGCTCCCACCCCTTCCGGACCTCCTCGTTGCTGAAGTCCTTCCCGTGCGGGCAGTGCCTCTTATAGGCAGCACTGATCTTCGCCCACATGTTGACGACCCGTTGATTGTTCGCAACCAGTGGATCGTCTCACACCTCCAACCACCCCTTGGCCACCGCGGCGTACTCATCCTCCGTCCACTTCCTCCGGCCGGTGGCAGTGGGCTGCGATGACTCGCCGACCGCCTTGCCCTTCCCCTTCCCCCTCGTCTTCTTCCTCGGCGCGGCCGGCGTCACTCGAACGGGAGTATCATCGTCCCCGAGATCGATCCCCATATCATGCAATGACAGAAGGTCATCGCCAGAGAACTGCGTCTCCACCGGGGTCGACGTGTGAGACGAAGCCGTCAAAAAATCAAGCGAGGGCCGATATACCGCGTCCCCTCCCGGTGACCCCTGCACCCCCCCCCGGCATCCCCCCCTGCCACATCATCCCCATCATCTGCTGCAGCATCATCTGCTGCTGCATCTGGGGCATACCCCCCCACCCGGGCGCTGACTGCCCGCCGCTCCCCTGCCCGCCGCCCGGCATCCCCCACGGCATACCCCCCTGGTTCCCCCCCATCGCCCCCCCCGGCACACCAGCCATCATCCCCATCATCTGATTCCAAGGGATGTTAAATCCCGGGCCCATCTGCCCCCATCCAGATCCCACGGGTACTGTGGGAGTCTGAGAGCCGCTCGTCGCCGGACTGGACTCATTGTTGTGATCCATCACTCGATGATGCTCTTGAACAGAAAGTTAGAGAGAGAGAAAACTCGTTAAAACAAGTGGTGCAAATGAAAATGAAACGAAAATCGCGTTTATATATGATTTTAAAAAAAAAAAAAAAAAAAAATCGAAAATCGGCGCTGGCCGATCGGGCCTCCACAATGGCGGCTAGCCGATCGGCTAGCGTTTCGGCCAGCGACGAGCGATCGGCGAGCCCACGCCGATCCGCTCGCCGATTTGGCGCTGGCCGATTGCAATGGTTCGGCTAGCCGATCGGCTAGCGCGACGAATCGGCTAGCCGATCGCTAGCCGACCATTGCGGATGCTCTTAATGAAATGTGCCAAAATGTGTGGGTCTATTATTAGAGTAAATTGGCTCCTTGACGTAATAAGTTTATTTAGTTAAATAAATAAGATTATCATAGATTACGAAAGAAAAAATATGCTTACAGATTCTATATTTTATTAACTATATTCAATTCAATTTTATTTAATTTATTATTACTTTTAGAAAATTATTGATAAAAGATTATTTATAAAAGTATTTAAATATATCCTCTAAAATAAATATTTAAGTCAGATGATAAAATTACTTCATTGTATTGCCGTCGTCCAGCAATAATGGTCTCTTTTGCAATTTCGTTCGTCTTTCATTTGGAGTTTTATTTGACATTCATATTAAAACTAACATGCAAAACTTTGACCCACATTTCAGTAATTTTACCAACTCACATTTTTTTAAACTCATAATAAAGAGGGTCTCGTAATCATCAACAAGGGAGCTATATTCTAAAAATAATATTTAAATATTATATTTAAGTACTCCCTGCGTCTCTATGTAGCTGAGTCGTATTCTTTATTGGGTTGATCCACTGTAGCTGAGTCATTTTCTTTTTTCTCTTACTTTACTCTATCTTTATCCTTTCTACTTTATTCTACTTTTACTTAACTCATTTATTTTTTCTTAAATCCCATGCTGAAAAGAAGTGCATCTACTACAAAGGGACGTAGGGAGTATTGTACTTGATCCTACGAGTTTTTCCCGGATCTGTCATCGAGTGGGAGAAAACTTAGGAGTATACAACACCATGTTTAATTTGAGGAATAATAATAAAGTTGGGCCTCATAAAAGTCCATCATTGTTTCTAAAGGGTCATTACACCAGTGTTTTTTAAGCCCAACAGTGTTCGTTGCAAATTTCAAGTGTTTCTACCTAGTAAGAGAAGAATGTAGATTTTTTTTTCCGAAGGAGAAGAATGTAGATTGAGTATTAAATTGTGGACTACAAAAAATTCAGACAACTTTGATCAGAATAGTAACGGAAATTAAAATGAAGACATAATCAGAATCTTGATCTATCAACAACGGAAAAAGCAAATTGTTTTAATAGAACCCTCACCAGATCTAAGATTTGATGAAACAATAAATAACGATACAATACAATTAATTTTATTAGTTCAAAGAATTATTATATAGACCAATAAAGTTTGCCAAATTAATAAAAAAAAAGTGAAATGTAAGCCTACCCGAACCCGTATATTGGGTACCCAATACGGGGAAGGATCCCCTCCTGTGCATAGCAGGGGTTGTGCTTCAAAACACAGCACTTTGTGAATAAAACACAAGTATGCTTCCTTTTATCCCTTTTCTTTTTCCTTTTCTTTTATTTAATTGTGTGTGTGGAAATGGCACAGCATCTGCTGTGCTGTGCACAACAAGGGATCCATTTCCACCCAATACTTGACGTACGATTTTCTGATATTTAGTAGGGCAACCCTAGATTTCAATGAAGGCACGCAGTACCAAACCACTCATGAAATACAGAATATAATTAGTTTTTAACTTATTTGCCTTTTGAATTCCTTAAGTTATTAGTATAATTTTATAGTATTTAATTTTTATGTATAAATATGTGTATATGTGTATATGTGCTTATTACTATTACATTTTACTAGTACTAGTTAAATTATGTTAATTGTCATATATTGTGACAGTTGAAATTTGTTATTTAATTCTATTTTAAAAACTACTACTATAAATATTACTGTGATGCGTAAAATTAATTACTACTATTACTACTTGTTAGCAACCAACATATGGAAAAAGGCTATTTCATTGATCGTCAGTAATTACGCATGACTATCCATACATCTTATTATCTTAACATAGGCAAAATAACTAACTATAAGAGAGAATCACAATCACTTAATCGCCGGAGCTTTACAGAGGGGGCAGAAGTTTTCGCCGCAGACGAGCCACCGCCGTATGCAGTCGGCATGAAATTCGTGGCGGCAATCCAAAGTAGTCACCGATCCCCGGTACAGATCATCGAGACATATGCAACAAACTTCTTCTTCATCTTGATCGTCGCAGCGACTAGTCCTGAAACCGGAGAGAACGTTGTCTTCGGACGAATCCACGTGACCGCCGGATTGAGGCGACCAGAGCCTGACCACGACGTCGTAGCCTTGAAAGTGCAAGACCTTAAGAGTAACTCCATCATGCGCCGCTGCTTCATCCCAACCGTACATCATCGTCGCGTACTCCTCTAACTCCTCCGCGTCCGCGTCCACTGGCCACCGTAAAATCGCTACCGGCTCAACCTCAACAGTATATGTCTGCTCCATCGCCATTGGTTTTGGTATGAAATTTGATAGAGAAAGAGAAGCTTTAGGGTTTTGAGAAAGAGAAGCTTTAGGGTTTGGGTAGCTTTAGATTAGATTTGGGAAATTAAACAAACAAAATAAACGAGATCTTCTGTTTCGATATGATCCAAGAAATAGTAGTACTACATAACCTACTTATGATTCGAAGTATTTACCAAAAATGTGCTCTTCTTTGCGATATTGATAGATTTCAAATTTGCGTTGTGGTTGCACTCTGGCTAATTAGATAAATATTGATTATTTGTCAACTCGATTCTAACTAAGGCGATTATTTCCTTATTTATTATATTAAGATTATTTATTTAATCATAGCGTGACAAACCCAAAATTTTACTTTAAGGCCATGTTTTATAATTTACGCTACTAAAACAAATTCAGAAATAAAAAATTTGGAACTTTTACTCTTATGAAAGGAACTTTATCAATAGCCAGATATTTACCCTAACTACATTTTGCATAGTAAACACGTTAAAAAATTGTTAATTTGGAAGGTGATCAACTTCAAACTTAACAAATCGAATAAATCAAGTGATAATAGAACAAATGTTAGTTCTAAATACGGCCTGATGCGGCCCAATATGTACAACCACGTTGCATGGCTACTTCGGTTCAAAGGAGTTCGTCTACATTTCGGTTCTTATTTACACTAAACTGAAGCTTTAAAAAAATATTTTATATATTATGTCTTTTTTAATCACAAAATTTGAAAAAAAAAATTAATTTTAATTTAGTGTAAATCTAAAAATATGTATTTTTTACTTAAAAATAAAAAAGAGATTCGTTTTTCTAGTACCATTAGAGCTAATTACCTATCTTATTTTAGATTTTAGTTTACAATGAAGATGGTCTAAGACTATGGAGGAATGGAGTTCGTAACACCCCAGTCATTTTATGTTGCATCTAAGGAAAATAAATAAACCAAAAAGTTCAAGTATAAATGAAAGTTTTCCAAATACATAGAAAGCGATATTTCATACTATCGTCAATAGTTACACATGAAGATCCATACAGTACATCTCAACATAAGCTAACATCCAATCAAAGAGCAAATCTCAATCAATTGATGGATTAAGCTTTTGCAGAGGGGGCAGAAGTTCTGGCCGCGGACAAGCCACCGACCACCGTATGCAGTCACGGTGAACCGACCAGACACAGCATATGGCAAGAGAGGAAGAGAGTCGATCACTTCAATGGCAGAGATCTCAACAATAACTCCTTCATGTGCAGCAACTTCACTCACACTCGTCATTGTCCTTTGCTATTCTTCCATGTTCCATCATAATATTGCTTCAGATTGAAGAGCACGGGTCCTAGGCATGGCCGAAATGAAATACAACGACTTAAATAACTTGGGACAAATGGAGTAATTAATTTAAACTAAAACAAAATAATTTTGAAATGAAGGGTGAAAGAAAGTTAAGTGGTATAGAAGACCTTGAGATGAATGGAAGTTATTTGGAACTTATGAAATGCAGAGACAGATTAGTACTGCTGGTGAGACTCTCTTCTTGAATATCATTCTTGAAGCTCTCCACTGCTTCCTCGTCACCCCGAAAATATACAGCAAGTTGAAGGCTCTCATTACCAAGCTCCTCTTGCTCTACCAATGTTCTCATTGCGGAAATGCTGGAAGATGCGCTGCAAAATCTCAACTCAATATGTTTGAGCGTTGCTATTTCTCCTATGTCTGATGGGAACTCAATCAATTTACACAAATCTTTTAGATAAAGAAATTCTAGGACAGGAAAATGGGATTTGTCAGCATTCCAACAAACTAAATCACTACAACCATAAATAGTCAAGGCTTTCAAGTGACAGAATTTGCCCTCAACAGGGGTCCAAACAGATCCAATAACTGAATTTGGTAGCAACGAAAGCTTTCCAAGATGGGGCAATGATCCAACCATCATTGTCAACTCTTCCCAGTCAACACCACAGCCACTTAAACCCAGTGTTCGGAGAGAACTTGGGAAAGTGAGGTGCGTAGCAAACTCACGCCACTTGGAATTGCCATCGAACTCCAATGTTAGGAATTGCAGCTGATGGAGGCAGCCAAGATTGCGGGGACAGTAATACCAACTTACTTCTCTCACATTCGGGATTCTCTTGCAAACCTTTTTACTAAGCCTGAAATTCTCCACTTTCGAAAGTGTGTATAGATTTCTCATAACCATGCGACTTGCTTGATCCACGGGAAGAGGATCAATGAGACAAATTTTGACAACCTCAATGTGCCTAAGCTGTACCATCTCCCAAATCCCATAAGGTGCAATTACTTTTGATTGATTTGGTACATAAATTGTTAATATTTGCAGATTCCAAAGCAATAATATCGACGAGGGAAGATAATAAACAATCTGGGGAGCGATATAAACAAGAACCACATCAAGATACCGCAAGTTAACTTGCTGGAAGATAGACTCACTTATGAATGTTGTAGCAACGTTACTCAACAATTTCAAGTCATTCAGATAGTTTATACCGTCACGACCACCGTTGCATATCAGACAACGGACTGGGGCATCCGTGATTATATTTTCATGATTCACCTCTCCATTGATTAAAACCTGACGCTCCCAAGTTATGCCTCCTGAAGTTTCAAACACTGACAAAAACTCCTCTTTCTTGGCAGTTTGTAGGCACAATTCTCTTACTAGATCATGTACTTTAAAATTATATACGTCTCCCTTGTAGTCCCAACTATCCACCAATATGAGATTTCTCATGTGAAGATCCAATAAATAATACGCTGCAACCTCTTCCAGGCTGCAATCGTCACAATGTTGTATAAATCCTTCAGCGATCCAAAGTTTAAGAACATCCTGCGCGTAAATCTTTTCATCTTCTGGAAATGCTCCAAGGAGTAGGAAACATGGCTTTAGATGAGCAGGCAAGTATCGATAACTCAAAGATAATACATTCAAGCAGTGCTCATCGTTCCCTGTAGAATACAAAATTGATTGTGCAATATTCTCCCAGTAGGCTAGAGCTGTTGGGGACTTCCTGACATGGCCTCCGACAACAACAATTGCTAGTGGAAGTCCTTTGCACCGTGCAACTATCTTCTTTGCAGTCTCCTCCAACTCAGGTGGGCAACGTTGCTGCTTTACAAATGCATTTCGACAGAATAGATGCCAACTATTGTCCTCATCCAGAAAACTCATTGCAATACGATTACCGTTATCGCCTAAGCGATAAGCTACATTTGCAAGCCTAGTAGTCACCACAACTCGGCTTCCATTGCTTGTATCCGGAAACAAGGATTTTACATTCATATCATCCCAGGCTTTGAGGTTCCACATATCATCTAGAACAATCAAATACCTTAGCCCAAATAAACTCTTGTACAATCTTTCTCGCACCACATCAACAGTTCCACTAGTGGATCCTCTCATACAAGACAAGAGTTGTGCCAAAACTTTCTGAATGCTATACTCTTGAGATATTGTTGCCCAAAGGCAAACATCAAAGTGTTGCACTATATATGGATGTTGAAATGCATTTAAGGCAAGAGTGGTCTTACCGATTCCCCCCATGCCTTGGATGGGGATGACTCGTCGACTCAAGGGACCTCTGGTGAGCAGATGCATAAGTCGAAGTAAGATATCTTCTAATCCGACCGTGGAAGAGGTGAGAAGAGGCGTTGACTTTGCTATTGATGATGATGGTGGATTTGTGGAGGGCTCCAACAATCCACTTTGCGAACTCACGATTGATGCCTTTCTCTTCATGTAATCCATTCCTTGGGTTGCTTTGTGCAGATCCAGCAGGAAACGAGATGATCGCGTGTTTCCACAACGGATCTGATGCACCATATGTGCTTTGATCACACCTTCTGCCACTTGAGCTGCACTTGCAATTCGCATCTCTAAAGCTTCTGCTGTTTCTCTTCTGGCACCATGGGAATTGTCGTAGCTTTCCATGAAATCGATCAAGAAACAGACACTTCCCCAAAGGGATCGAATCTGTTCTACCTCAAAGGTATAGTTTGGGTGATTGCGGATAAGGCGTAGATTATTTTGAAGAGAAACTAGTGTTCCGAAAGCTGCTGCCATGGATGGATCTCTAATTTCTGTTTTTTTTAAGGGAAGATCGAGAATGAGAAGGTCGCTTCTTTGATAAGATTATAAAATGACCTCAACATGCTTGTACACAGCATATAGCCCAACTAATACTCCATTCATCCGCAATAGTATAATATTTTATCCGCATCACACAGTTGCCGGTAGTAAGTTTAGAATATTTTTGAGGAAAGAAACAACGTTTATAATTCTTTTATTTTTAAGAGATATTGGCTCCTAATATGTTAGTAACTTTTAAAAGAATTGTTTTTTCCACGAACTTTTAATTTGGTAAATCATATCATGTACTTTATCTGAATTTGTTATTCTCACCAGCGAGAATATTCCGGCTACATGAATGGATTGAAGAACAATTTTAGAGGGTGTGCTTCAAGAAAAAAACTATTCTCAAAGATTGAAAAACTTGAAACTCCCAAAATTGTTGTCGAGAAATTATGAAAAAAATCCATATAATGATATTATCTGCCGGAATCTTTTCGTCGGTGGAAAATAATAAATTCTGGTAAACTTTGTGATATTATTTACCAAGTTAAAAGTTCATGGAGAAAATCTAACTTTTTTTTAACATCATTATTAATGAAATGGGCCAAAATTTGTTGGCCTAATATAAATTGGCTCCTAATTGACGTAATAGGTTTATTTAGTTAAAGAAATAAGGTTAGTCATAGATTAAGAAAGAATAAATATTGTAATAGCCCGACATTTCTAGGGTATAATAAATACGGCGACTGTTAACTAGGCGAACTTAAGGCGACAAGAATATAGACTAGGGTTTCATTTAAAGAGATTTGACCAAGTGTTTAATGAACTGTCAAGGCAATAAGCCAACGGCTTTAAATACGAAAAACAAGATTTAATAGCTAACATAGGCTAAGCTCAAAAATCAAAGGTTTATTGTAGTTCCAACAAAACGCAATATTTTCCAATATTCCAATTCAAAGAAAAGAGTTCAAACCAACCAAAGATAATAAGTTTTCCCAAATATTCAGCGGAAGCAATTCAAGAGAAAGCGGAGTCATGTATGAAGACACGACTACACTCAAAATTCCAAACATCCATATTATTCGATTCAACCGTCTCAACACCACCGACCGCCCATCGCCGCTCAACCTGCACATAGGGAAAACACATGCAGGGCTGAGTATTTTGAGCATACTCAGTGGACTCATGCCTAAACATTTTATAGTTATGTCACCCTTACCATAGTGTACTCGAAGTTTTGCATTTATTTAAAGATAAGCATCGAGTATCACAAAATATATCATGGACTGACCAGTCAAACAATACCTCCCATTTTCTCATCAATCAACAATATCATGGTGCGACGAAGTGTGGCCACACTTTCGCCCACGAGACCGGCCGACTAGCAAGGACGGCTCCCGATCTCCCGTGTACACTAGCCTGATAGGGTTTGCGGCCCTACTCAGACCCGAATTCGGTTTTTATAGCCCTTTAGCCTAATGGAGCGCACGCATCGGGCACCCACAATATCCAAAATAATTATAGGCATGGCATAACAGTTTAATCCACCCTTATTGCTCCACTTTCATATATTTGCAACATAAGAGAGAGTTTAGAATAAAGCTCACCTCGATTTCCTTCGATTTCGGGTACGTACTTCTTCTTGTTATCACACCGAGAACGCGAGCTATCACCTTTAGTTCATGTATTTCAAATAAGTCTCAATCATGGATTAAAATCATGCATGTTCTCACGTTTCCCTTTCCCATCGATTATTTTCAATATTCTCATTCAAAAATCAAAGTAATATTATCATATCATTTTTATTCACACCACAACTCTAGATTTAACATCAAATCGTGTCACGCATGAGTGTTTTCCACACACAACACATGCACACACACACCACACATGTGCATGCCTACCGAGGCGTGCACACACACACACGGTCTCAACACATACACACACGGTCACACACCCACATATGCATCCAAATTCATCGATTAATTCCCCTTCACTCGATCTAAATGCATGTGGAATCAAGAACACCGATTGATCGGTAGAAGAAGAGAAGATCAAAAATAAAAATACCTTTTCAATAGAACAATCGGTAGAAAACAAGTAGGATCTTGATTCTTCAACGAATTCTCGAATTTCTACTTTAATTCTTCTCCAAAAGATGAAGAATTAATGGAGAAAGTAGTAGAAAAATTTGAGAGAGAGTGAGGAGAGAGAGATCAAAACTTTTGGGAGTGGGGGCGTGATTTTGTGATCTAGGGTTTAGGTCTTCTCTCTTATTTATAGAGTGCAAGATTTAATATCTTTAATTAAATAAATTAAAGATTTGGAAGAGATGTGGAAGAGAAGAGGCGTTAATTTGGTGAGAAAATAGGGGTTTCGAATTTCTAGTCTATTTAATTAGCCTATGATTTAATTTGAATATTTCACGGAGTAGAATAAAATATCACGGAGCAAGAAAAATAATAATAAATCTCCCCAAAATATATGGAAAGTGGCGTGTAGTTTCAATTCCTCAAAAGAGATTTAATAAAAATCCTATTTAAATTAGAATATGGTAAGATCTTCTTAGATTTGGCAAGAGATATGCTAGAATATTTGAATTTATTTATGGAAGAGAATAAACAAGGGATCAAAATATATAATAAAAATAATCCCTTCTCCCATAATAAGAGATTTTCGAAAATCTCTTTAAAGAAATCATAGGGGCCGAAAATTCATGGAACAAATTAGGGATATTCGGACTTTGGATTTAATTCGGATAATTATCCCAAGCAATAATTAAATCCAAGAAAAATAGGATTTCTTTCCAATAAATAGGAGGGGTCGAAAATTCCACATAATTAAATAATGCTCCTATTTAATTCTCACTCATCCCTTAGGAAAATAATTCACCACAATTATTATTTCTCCCCACATTAAAATATTCACATTTTCGAATTTTCACCTCCACTTCACATTTTCCAACGACTTTGACCATTCCACGACCACGTCATATTTTCCACCATATTGACTATTCAATAGCCACGTCACATATTCAACAAGTTTGACTATTCAACTCAAACTCAACTCCATATCGCAATTAATTACTCATCATTTAATCCACATATATCATAGCATTAAAAGCATTTAATGCAAAAATTTTCACGTCACAAAAATTAGGGTTCGAAAAAGCGAGATGTTACAAATATGCTTACAGTTTAGATTTTATTAACGATATTCAATTCCATTTTATTTAATTTATTATACTATTTTTAGAAAATCATTGATAAATAATCAAATGACTCCCCCAGTCCCATAGAAATAGGCCATATTTCCTTTTTTGTCCGTCCCATAGAAATAGTCCACATTTTTTTATGTCAACCTTTTTCTCCTTCTATTTTACTTTATCATTTATGGGTCCTACCATCTACTACACAATTTCAACTATTTGTTCTCCTTCTCTCCTACTTTACCAATTACACATTAAAACCCGTGTCGATCCCAAATGACATATTTCTATGGGACGTAGTTATAGAAGTATTTAAATATATCCTCAGACGATAAAATTACTTAATTGTATTACCGCCGACCAGCAATAGTGATCTCTTTTGCAATTTTGTTCATCTATCAATAGGAGTTTTATTTCACATTTATTGTATATAATAAGTAAGTCGCACATTCTATTAACTAGGGATGCCTAAGATTTACGGTTCAGGTGGTTAACCGCGAAACCATAACTGGCGGTTACAGTTCCGAATCTGAACCGTGAGATTTAAATGGTACTGAAACCGTCACTTTTGGAACCGTAGTTTGATACAAATTCTAATGTTCTGGAACCAAAACCGTGTCGGAACTGAAACCAAAATCGACGTTTTAGAAATGGAACTGGAACCAAAACCGTGGCCATCTCTACTATTAACCAATATATTCTATTCACATTTAATAATAAAACTAACATGCAAAACTTTGACCCACACTCCAATAATTTTACCGAGTAACATTTAAAAAAAAATTAAACTGGTAAAACAGGAAAGGGACTCATAATCGGCAACGAGGAAGCAATATTTTCTAAAGATAATATTTAAATACTCCATTAGGGATGTAATCAATTGCTAACTAATTACCAATCCCAAATTGAGACCAATTTTCAACCATTAGATTAGAAGTGGTTAATATAATGTCAAGTATAATATATTTTAAATTTAAATAATTATTAATTAAATTAAAAGGGTATTAATGTCAAATCCTATATGTAGTAATTATAACTAACTACTTTCTCTCTCCTCAAAATCATCTCAAATCTTTAAATTTACGTAACTCTCTCAATTTAAATTATTTTTCAAATTAAAGATAATTTATTAAGGATTCCAAAGAGATCTCAATAGCATATGTTCCGACGATGTTCGGGTGATGAAATTTGATAAATTATATTTCAATTTTCGTACATGTTGATAAGCAGTTATTTTCAACAAATGCAACAAAAAATCTCAATATATTGTAGGCAAAATCTCAATATTATGCATGTCCAATCTCAATAAAAATGTGTTGATATTTTCTTGTCCTTGTGTTGATATTCTAATGTCATATTGTTGATATTTGTAATACACAATGTTGATATAAAAAAACACTCATGAAAATTATCATATGATAACATAATGACGATATTACCCTTTTGTTGATATTTTGTCTACTATTTATTGAGATTTTGTGAGCTTTAATCTCATCCACTCATTTTAAAATCCAAGGGTGGAGATTTAGTCTTGATTTTGGATTAGGGTGCTATAAGCATTAGAATAGGACCCTACTCCATTATATTTAGTTTATTTGTACGTACTTGATACATCATCGAGTGGAAGAGGAGAAAACCTAGAGTATATAAACACCATGTTTAATTTGTGGAATAATAATTATGTTGGGCCTCATAATCTAAAGGGTCATTGCACCAATGTTTTTTAAGCCCAACAGTGTTCGTTGCAATTTCAAGTGTTTCAAACTAGTAGGAGAAGAATGTAGATTTTTTTTTAATGTAGATTGAGTATAAAGTTGTGGACAACAAAAAAATTCAGACTTTGGTCAGAATAGCAACGGAAATTAAATGGAAGACATAATCAAAGTTTGGGGAAAAATTGGTTGCTCAGTTTACTAACAGGAGGGGAAAAAGGAGCGAGAGGAGAAAAGAGAAGTGAGAAAGATTAGCTGAGGGTTCCTTGAGAATTCATCTCAGAGTGAAGAAATAGCTTCAGTTTGCCGATTTCTTTGTTTCTTTCTTCTTGTTCAGGTTATCAAGTTGTGTTTCTCGTTTGTAAATGCTGAGATTCTGTGTACTCCCAAAATCGGAATAAAGTGTGTGTGTGCTTGTTCTTCTGTGGGGGTAGACTTACGTCGAACCACGTAAATTCCTGTTGTTCATCTCATTCTGTTTTTTGTTCTTAATCTCCATTTACAAACCTTCATGATCTATCAACAAACGGAAAAAGCAAATTGATTTAACATAACCCTCACCAGATCTAAGAATTATTTGATGAAACAATAAATAACTGTAATACAATACAATTAATTTTATTAGTTCAAAGAATTACAATACAGACCAATAAAAGTTTGCCAAATTCATAAAAAAAAAGTGATATGTCAGCCTATCACCCGAACCCGTATATTAGGTACCCAATACCTGACGTAAGATTTTCCGATATTCAATAGGGAAACCCTAAATTTCAATGAAGGCACGCAGTGCCAAACCACGCATGAAATACATACAAACTAGAATTAATTTTTTAAGTTATTTGGCTTTTGTATTTCTTAAGTTATATATTAGTAGGGCAGTATTAAGGTTCTGTTGCCCTCTTAGTATCTATTTCCTTCTTAATAGCATTCATTAGATTGATAAAATGGATGGACTAGATTAAAAGAGGAAAACTGATCCCATGTTGCATTATTAGGTTCATTCTGTGCATTATATGGATATTGTAACACCCGACTTTTTGACATCTTTTTAGCTCTTCTGAAAGGGACGTCGAATGGCTAGACAAATTATTTTTTTACAGATAATTGTTAAGACGATCAAAGGAGCATCTGACATTTATGATCGATCAAGAGAATTTTTGAATTTCGTTTAGTACAAAGGAATTCAAGTTCAAATAAGCAATCAAGTCCATGATGGTAAAGTACAAGTGTTGGGCTATGTCTAATTTCTCTTGAGCCCAAGTTCTTCTATGCTCGGCCCAATAGTTGAAAGAACAGCCACTTGAAGCCCACCTATCTCCTTCCCACTTCCTGCAGTGAACAAACAAAGACATTTAATACCAAGGAGGACCAGCAAGAATAAAACAAATATGACAAATCTCCTATCTGCAAAAATATTTATTTTAACTCCAACCTCAGCCCCTCTTGCACCGACAGCTTCAGTGTATCCTACACATCAAACAAAATCAGTTAGGGGACAGCTTGTTTGACTCCCTAAAGGACTGCCAGCCATGCCACGTCCCCAATGTCTCCAACCGATTGTCACCTCTTTAGCTAACAACACTTCTATGCCTGCTAGATAAATCCAAATTCAGTTAAGGAAAGCATGTGAGGAGTTATTGAACATGAGTACACCTGCACAAAGTGTCAAAATTTATTAACAAAGAGCCAAAGAAAAAGCTGGCTGTTAAATTGGTAGTGCAAGTAAATTGAGATTATGTGGTGTTAAGATGCTGCAGAGTTTGTTTTACTATAGATGTGTTTTGAAACATAGTATTATTGTCTTAATTGTGAAAATTATATGATATACTTTGAGTTGTTTATGCTACAGTATGTTTTGTAGTTTGAATGATGTTCAGTTATTTAAGTCATCAGTTGGTTTTGTCTTTCCAAATTTTGTTTTGAACTTTGCCTATCTGTTTGTCTAGCAAGGGCAACGTCCCTACTAGACCAGTTCAGTTTAAGCGAATTCAGCATTAGTTCCAGGAAAAATAGATCATGATCACAGTTTACAAAGAAATGCTTTTAGTGTCCTCGGGCCTTTTAAGATAAAACCGTGAGCTCGCTCAGTAGTGGCTTGACAAAACCAGTATCTTTTCAGTAAAATATATTTCGGCATATGTCCACTGAGTACATGTTACGACCTCAACAACCTCGCCTACTGCAGCTGCTGCAGAGATGAATCCAGCTTCCTCGTCAACTGAGGAGACGGTAGAGGAGAATGGAGGTGAGGAGAAGATATCAGGGGAAGACGTGTTAGCAGAGGAGAGTGTAGCGACTAGGACGCTGAGGCCGCGGGAGCAAATCAGGCGACCGGATCGATATCAAAACTTCGTCGCCAAGTAGGCGCCGAAGTATGGAGAGCAGTAGAATTAGGAGTTAATTAAATTAAGTATTTTGTTTTACTTGCTTATTGTTATTTTATTTTATTTTTGAACTTAATTAAGTCGAGCGTTTTATAAGCTCCGTCGGGTTTTCTTTGTTGGTTCTTTCCCGATGAATAGGACTAGGTCGAACCAACCCTAGGGTCTTAGATATATAAATAGGGCTATTCATTAATTCCGTCATTCAATTAATGAAGTAATATTTTGCCCATATAAACTTGCGCAATACACAAACGCAAAACCTCCCGCTGCCGACGGAATTCTCTTCAGCGCCAGCCGCCTCTGTTTTGTTTCAGCCGCCGATCCCAAGCTTAGGGACACCGGATTCGTGTGTTGTTGGTTTCGTGACGGGAATTCTTCGTTAAGAGAAACGTTATCATAACAAACTGGTGCTTTCATCCTGAACGAATGGAGATTCAAGAAGAATTGAACGGCTCCCCTGTGGTATTAACAGGGGGAAATGCTCAGGAGTTGGGTACTGGCCCTTCCCGCTAAAGGTGCTGGCAGCGGAAGCGCATGCAAAATAAATCACATAATAATCAGATCTATTTAGCAGATTATTTAGACAAAAGCTATTCGCGTAATTATCACATGTATCATGCTCATAACTTGAATTAATCATGCTTTAAGAATATTGAAACCTAAAACATGCTTTTCTACGGAGCAGAAAAATACCTAATTAATTCTCCAAAGAATTGAAGATGGCTAGCTTCTTCTGTGATGCTTTGAGTACTAAACCACAAATCTTCTCTCTGGTTCCCGAACTGTATCACAATATCAGTGTGGGCTGATCTTACTAGAATACTAGGACTTAAATAAAGAAGACAGAAGAAATCCTTTTTGGAATAGGAGAAGATTTCGAAAATCTCCTCAGCTTAGGAGAGGAATTTCGAAAATTACACTAATCTGAATTGTGTTATTTCTGTCTCCTTTATTCTCCTATTTATATTAAGTTCCTTTTGGGCCCAGACAGGGATCTATGGAAGGCTTTGGATATGGGCTCATCCAATTTACTTTTCACTAATTAAATTGAACCTACAATTTAATATAAGTTATAATTGGAATATTACGAGCAGCCACTACAGAAGTAATATTGAACTCTCCCCATCCAAATCCGAAATTATAAGTAATCCGGGTTTCCGTTTAACTTTCATTTCCCGTGCTTAAGATTAAAATGTCCATTAATTAATTAATGTCTGCTATTGACTTAATTAATTAACTTCTTATTAATTCCAAGAGTGGACTTAGCATGAAACGCTTATTTATTATTCATAGAGTAATCACACTCCAACTAGCTAGGTTCCGAATAATAAAACCTCGTTTCACGCTCCTCTTGAGGACATTATCAAACGAGACTCAGCTCGTGCACGATTCAATATAATAGCAATCCTAGCACCGCTAGGTATCGATCACCACTACCCAATATATCAGGATAATTGGGTTACGAAAAACCCGCACCATTTGATAAGTCAAAGTAGTGCATAATCAATACCGTATGCTCAATGCTAACCTACATTGATTAAGAAACAAATATTTATCAAGACCTCGCCTTTCAGTAGATAGCCTAAGGCAAGTCTTGCTGTTAGATCCGTTCAGTGCTATACCACACCAATGTCATCTTATTTCAGTAAGGCTTAGAAATATGCGGACTGACATTGCAACCTTTCTCGATGGATAGTCAAATTCCATCTAGGTTGTGAAATTCATCTTTTTCTTTGTTTAGAACTGACCGTGTTACCTTAAAGTGGACGACGCCCACAACCGGTCTACTAAAACAAAGACTTAGACTTTGTTAAGTTAACTTATACATTTAAACATGCATTAACATCCATTAAATGTAAAACATAACAACATTATGACAAAAATAATCTGTTTTATTTATTGGAAAATAAAATAAGAGTTTTACAGTATTCAATCACTCGAAACGTGATTTCTAGTATACAAACTCTAACACCCGCCGCAATCAAAATACGACTCGCGGTCCCCCGCGACCACCGCCGCGTGGAGAGCGCCTCCCCGGGGAGGGTACATCTGCTGATCCGTTGACGCTGGGTTTTGATCGAATCATGACACGTTTTGATCAGTTGTAGGTTAGGATGGATAACTCGGATCGGAGGGTGGATACTTTGGTGAATCCGGTGTTTCACGAGTCGGAACCTCCGGACGATGAATTTGATTCGGATGAAGAGGAGTACGCAACTTATCGCGACAGGAACCCTCGACGCCAACACTTAGGGATTCGCGATAGAGGAGGAGGACGGCGTGGAAGAACGGGTGCATATGCAGCCTGCGACGATTATCGTCGGGAGGGGGAGTGGCGTCATGATTACGCGCCAGAAACCAGGCTGGCGGTACATCGACAGCAGCTCACCTCGAGTTGGGATCCGCCTGAACCACGTCATAGGGGAGGTCGCGACCGGCGTCGTGCATCCTGCTGGGATCCACCACGTCACTGAGATCGTACCTTTCAGCATGATTACGCTACTCGCGAGAGCGTCAAGATGCGCGCCCCCCATTTTGATGGAACGGATGCCACAAATTAGATTTCTCGGGTGGAATATTATTTCGACCATGTTCGGATGCCAGAGGAGGAGCGCCTTCACTATGCAGTTATGTTATTTGACCCTCCGGCTGCAGAATGGATTTTTAAGTACCGAAACAATAATCGTTTCGTTACGTGGCCGGAGTTTGTTGAAGATGTGCACCACAGATTTGATCCCCAGAGCTTTCGGAATTACATAGGTCCTCTCGCCAAACTGGTTCAGACGGGCACGGTGGCCGAATATCACGATACTTTTGAGAAGTATTTGAACAGAGTGGAGGGTCTTTCCGATTATGATTGATTCCTATTTTTATTGAAGGCCTAAAACAACCTCTGCAGGAGAAAGTGGAGTTGCAGCAACCGCAATCCCTTGGGAGGCTATGGCATTGGCCCTTCGATTAGCCGCTAACCGAGAGCACCGCCACCGGTCCAATACATCGTTCCAAAAATGCCAATGGTCTAGTCGTGATTCGAAGCAGCAAATTGGACAGGCCGCCAGCTCTCAGCTGGTGCCATCAGGGGGTCCCCCCATCCGCGATCGAGAATGTGCAAAAGTAGTCCCGATTCTGGTTTCGAATGCTGAAAAATCGGAGTGATCACGAAAAGGATTGTGCTGGCATTGTGCGGAGAAATATGTCCCGGGCCATGTCTGCGCAGTGAAGCTTCTCTGTTATGTTGGAGAGGAGGACGCGGAGGACCTGGATTGTAGCTCGGAGGAGCAACAGAACGATATGGCTATGATTACAGCTGATATTTCCCATTTACACGCATTGACTGGAAATACCCGCGCTGCTCCGTTTCAAGTTACAGGTGAAATTGGGTCTACTACAGTAGCTGTGTTAATTGATACTGTAAGCACCCATAATTTCCTGCACCCAAGTTTCGCAGAGCGTTTACAGTTGTCGCTGGCCTCAATCCGCCCTTTTCATGTCTATGTCGGCAATGGAGCCTCTCTGGTTTGCTCACATGTGGCTCGGCGAACCAAATTAATTATGCAAGGTGCGGCCTTCTTGACGGATCTGCATATTCTGGATATTCACGGACCGGATGTTATTCTAGGGATGGCATGGTTAGAATCATTGGGGAAAATTTCGGCGGACTTTGTCGGGAAAACATTGGAGTTTCACCAAGGAGAGAAATCGGTTGTGTTGCAGGGTTCTCTCCCAGGGCCTCGGGAAATCTCCCTAAACTCGCTAGCCTTGCTGGCTTCGCATTCCTCCGCCCACGAATTCTATGAAATTGTGGCATTGGATGCCGCCGACGAACAGGGGCTGCTGCTGTCTGCCGAACAGCAATTCCCAGTGGACTTACCTGTCGAATTTCGCCGGGTACTGGAGGCGAATCAGAAAGTGTTTGATCTGCCGATGGGGATGCCACCTGCCCGCGCATTCGACCACAGGATTCATTTATTGCCAAACACGAAGCCGGTAAATGTGAGACCATACCGCTATCCATATTTCCAAAAACATGAGATAGAGCGGCAAGTGAGAGAGATGTTGGAGCAAGGCATAATCCAACGGAGCCAGAGCCCGTTTTCGTCGCCTGTCTTGTTGATTCGGAAGAAGGATGGCACGTTTCATTTTTGCATTGACTACCGAGCTTTGAACTTGGCGACAGTACCAGATCATTTTCCTATTCCCACTGCCGATGAGTTGTTTGATGAGCTGGGGAAGGCCAAATTCTTCACCAAACTGGATTTGAGATCAGGATACCATCAGATACGGATGCACGATGCGGATATATTTAAAACAGCATTCCGTACACACGACGGGCACTTCGAGTTTTTGGTAATGCCTTTTGGCTTGACCAACGCGCCGTCAACTTTCCAGGCCGCTATGAACAGCATTTCCCAACCACTACCACGGAAATGTATTATAGTGTTCTTCGATGACATTCTAATCTACAGCCCGGACTTGGATTCACATTGTGCGCATCTATCTCAGGTTCTATCCATCCTACTTGAACATCATTTTTTGTAAAATTGGCAAAGTGTGTATTCTGCAGTACTACGGTTGAGTATTTGGGTCATTTAATTGCAGAGGGAACCTTGAAGGCAAATCCGTCCAAAATTGAGGCCATGACGTTGTGGCCCGTACCGAAGAATGTGAAACAATTGCGCGGCTTTCTTGGTTTGACCGGATATTACCGGCGTTTTGTGGCCAATTACGCACTTATCGCAGCGCCCCTGACGGACCTTCTTAAAAAGGATTCATTTGTATGGTCAGCTGCGGCAACTGATGCTTTTGACGTTCTTAAGAAGACTATGACATCAACTCTAGTGTTGAGACTGCCAGATTTCAGCAAGCCCTTTTGCTTGGAAACCGATGCTTCAGATGTAGGAATCGGTGCGGTGCTACTCCAAGACGGTCATCCTATTGCCTTCTTTAGCCGCAAATTGGGTCCTCGCCGTAGAGCTGCTTCAACCTACCACAAGGAACTCTTTGCTATAGTGGAAGCCGTTCAAAAGTGGCGCCAATATCTTTTGGGGAGGGAGTTTATAATTCGCAGCGATCAGAAGAGTTTGAAGGAGCTGCTTCAACAAGTGGTTCAAACACTGGATCAACAACTATATGTGCGAAAACTTATGGGTTACAAATTCCGTATAGAGTACAAGAAGGGCATTTCGAATAAAGCGGCGGATGCACTGTCTCGCCGTGAGGAGGGGGATCCACTGCCCGAGGAACCAGCAGGGCCAGAAGCTCTGCCAGCTGACCCGGCAGATTCGCGGGACTTGGCGGACCAGGAGGGGATCGCTGCAGCTTTTACTATTGCTGCCCAGCCAGTCCCGAAACTGTTGGAGGTGCTACGTTCCGAGACGGCGTCGCGCTCGAACTTGCGAGACTTAGTCGCACAGATGAAATCCGGTGCTGCACCTGCTCATTTGACCTTTATGGACGGCCTGATATACTTCAATCGACGAATATTGGTCAGCTCCTCGTCTTCCATGAAGCGGTTATTGTTGGAAGAACACCACTGTACTCCGTACTCCGATGGCAGGACATCCGGGACACGAAAGGACTTTCCGGTAGCTCGCAGCAGGTTTTTATTGGCCTAATATGCGGAAGGATGTTCGAGCTTTCGTCGATGCTTGTGTCATTTGTCAAGCAACTAAATACTCTACCTAGAAACCTGCAGGCTTGCTGCAACCATTACCCGTTCCCTCTCAAGTTTGGGACGATGTATCAATGGACTTCGTGACGGGGCTTCCACAGTCGCGCGGATATACTACAATAATGGTCGTGGTGGATAGGCTGTCGAAATATGCACACTTTGCTGCTCTACCCACCCGTTTTGACGCCTTGAGGGTGGCTCATCTGTTTGTCAACACAGTGGTCCGCCATCACGGTTTTCCCAAAACCTTAGTGTCGGACCGTGATTCGGTTTTCCTGAACACAGTCTGGGAGGAGATATTAAGCCTTAGTGGTACCAAATTGAATTTCACGACTGCCTATCACCCGCAGTCGGGTGGCCAAACAGAAATTCGAAATAAGGGTCTGGAACAGTACCTCCGCGCCTTCACAGCTGATCGCCCATCAACGTGGTTGAATTTTTTACCGTGGGCGGAGTTGTCGCTCAATTGTTTTCATCACGCTGCCTTGGGCACTTCTCCTTTTCGGGCCCTGTACGGCTGCGAGCCGCCTCTCCTGGTGGCAGCTGCACCGTCAGCCAAGACACCTCCTAATGTGGCGGAATTAATCACCCAACGGGGGGAACTGTTGATCGAGTTGCGTGAAAATTTGAAGAGGGCACAACAACGCATGAGTGCATCAGCCAACAAGCATAGACGTCACATTGAATTTGAGGTGGGTGACTTCGTGTGGCTGAAATTGCAACCGTATCGCCAACACTCCGTCGCAAAGCCGATTTCAGCTAAGCTGGCAAAGCGCTTCTATGGGCCGTTCGAGATTTTGCAGCGTATAGGTCCGGTAGCTTACAAGTTGCAGCTGCCGGAGGGGAGCCGAATACACAATGTCTTCCATGTGAGCCTTTTGCGCGCCTTCGTAAAGGGAGACAACGTGGTGCCGCTGCCGGAAAAATTCAAAGGGGACAGACCAAGAGTACATCCAGTAGCCATTTTGGATTCTCAGGTTATGTGGCATGATGGGGCGGCAATTGAACATGTGTTGGTACGGTGGTCCGACGGGTCGGAATCTCCATCTTGGGAGCCATTATCAGAAATGAGGAAACGCTTCCCTAAAATTCCCCTTGAGGGCAAGGAGGTTTCTAAGGGAGGGGGAGTTGTTACGACCTCAACAACCTCGCCTACTGCAGCTGCTGCAGAGACGAGCCCAGCTGCAGAGACGAGTCCAGCTTCCTCGTCAACTAAGGAGACGATAGAGGAGAATGGAGGTGAGGAGAAGATATCAGGGGAAGACTTGTTAGCAGAGGAGAGTGTAGCGACCAGGACGCTGAGGCCGCGGGAGCAAATCAGGCGACCGGATCGATATCAAAACTTCGTCGCCAAGTAGGCGCCGAAGTATGGAGAGCAGTAGAATTAGGAGTTAATTAAATTAAGTATTTTGTTTTACTTGCTTATTGTTATTTTATTTTATTTTTGAACTTAATTAAGTCGAGCGTTTTATAAGCTCCGTCGGGTTTTCTTTGTTGGTTCTTTCCCGATGAATAGGACTAGGTCGAACCAACCCTAGGGTCTTAGATATATAAATAGGGCTATTCATTAATTCTGTCATTCAATTAATGAAGTAATATTTTGCCCATATAAACTTACGCAATACACAAACGCAAAACCTCCCGCTGCCGACGGAATTCTCTTCCGCGCCAGCCGCCTCTGTTTTGTTTCAGCCGCCGATCCCAAGCTTAGGGACGCCGGATTCGTGTGTTGTTGGTTTCGTGACGGGAATTCTTCGTTAAGAGAAACTTTATCATAACAGTACACCAAGTACTCAGCCATGCATATGTTTTAAAAATGTGCAAGTTGAGCAGTGATGACGGTGGGCGGTGTTGAGCATAGACGATGAAGATCCTTCGATAGAATAGTACTTGGATGCGTCGTGTCTCCATACACGATGTCATCTACTCTTGACTCTTCCGCTGCAATGTAAAAGTCGAGTTTACATTCTTTGTACCATGCACTCTGATTTATGTATATATATTCCAAGTTATTTCAGTTCATGTTCAGTTGTGCCATAGTTTTTCCCCTTTCTTCCCCGCTTCTTTCATCCTCCCCTAGTCGCGATCAACCGGGCTTTCTATCCTTAGAAAGTGCGGTCGTGACAAAGTGGTATCAGAGCAATTTCTTCCTGCTCTGGACCCAATATTCAGTCTTAGTCTAGATTTGTATCCCTATGCTAAAAGGTTAAACGTCGAAGGCTCAACTAGGAAAGGAGGTAACCTTACATTTTCAGAAAGAGGACAAATTGAAAAAAGTTTTATGCCGTAAAGGAAGTAAATTCCCTTTGTGGAACAGTTTTACAGTTTTCAGTTTTTAAGGAAAAGTGTCGTGCAATCCCTTTGTGGGACGGTTTTCAGTTTTAAAGGAAGGTGCTACGTTTTCCCTCTGTGGGACAGTTTCAGTTTAAAAGAAGGAAAAGTACTTTGTTGTGTTTTGGAAAATAGTGAGTTTTGAATTTTGAGAAATTATGATTAGTTTCTCCGATTAAAGTTTTGAGATTTAAAGTGAGAAAAATAGTTTTGATTTTCAAAGTGAAAGTTAGAAAGTTTTTCTACAGTGATGTTTACTTTCAGTAAGAGAGTTTGAAAAGTACAAGATATCTTTTATGAGTCAAGTTTTCAAACATTGAAATCTATAGAGTAGAGAACCTAGACGATTCTCGCAGAACATAAAGTGCTTTAAGGTGCATGTCTTCCTTCTAGAACATGGTTCGACCTCGAACTTAAAGGGAATAATTTCCAAGATTAATATCGCTCTCCCAAGCAATAGAAAACTATGTGAACACCAAGAAGCAGTGGAATAAGAAAGAACACAAAAGGAGAAGATTAGAAAAAAACATATTAGAGCTACGAAGAGAAACTAGAAGTATATTTTTGGTCGATGGGCGCAATAGTTAGGGAATCGGTCGATTTTCCACAGTAAAGGTGTTAGGGAAACACCATAGACAAGAAGAGGCTACATGAGAATTGGAATGAGATGAAGGAGAAATATAAAACGATTTAAAGGACGTAAGCAAATTTCGGGATGAAATTTTTATTAAGGTGGGTAGAATGTAACACCCGACTTTTTGACATCTTTTTAGCTCTTCTGAAAGGGACGCCGAATGGCTAGACAAATTATTTTTTTACAGATAATTGTTAAGACGATCAAATGAGCATTTGACATTTATGATTGATCAAGAGAATTTTTGAATTTCGTTTCGTACAAAGGAATTCAATTTCAAATAAGCAATCAAGTCCATGATGGTAAAGTACAAGTGTTGGACTATGTCTAATTTCTCTTGAGCCCAAGTTCTTCTATGCTCGGCCCAATAGTTGAAAGATCAGCCACTTGAAGCCCACCTATCTCCTTCCCACTTCCTGCAGTGAACAAACAAAGACATTTAATACCAAGGAGGACCAGCAAGAATAAAACAAATATGACAAATCTCCTATCTGCAAAAATATTTATTTTAACTCCAACCTCAGCCCCTCTTGCACCGACAGCTTCAGTGTATCCTACACATCAAACAAAATCAGTTAGGGGACAGCTTGTTTGACTCCCTAAAGGACTGCCAGCCATGCCACGTCCCCAATGTCTCCAACCGATTGTCACCTCTTTATCTAACAACACTTCTATGCCTGCAAGATAAATCCAAATTCAGATAAGGAAAGCATGTGAGGAGTTATTGAACATGAGTACACCTGCACAAAGTGTCAAAATTTATTAACAAAGAGCCAAAGAAAAATCTGGCTGTCCTGATCAAAATCTTGACCAAATCCCAACAAACATTTATATAGGCATATATATATAGAGTCTCATTATTCACAAATCCAGTCTTAAAGACCGAACTAGAGATCAAATTTGGGCCCTTAGATCTAGTTTTTAATGGATGAGATTAGACAATGCTTTATTAATTTCGCTCCTTCATTAGGTAGACAAATTACTTCAACATAGGGGTATTTATGTCATTTTATAATTAGGGTAAAAAATTAGAATTCAATATCTCAAAAAATTCACTCATTCACATTCTCGTCTCTCTGTCTCTTCTTCTCTCAAAACCTCTCTGAAATACTAGCTGAAAAATCATCGATCATCTCTAGCTAATTCAACTGAAATCGACGACAGTCATCCATCATTCAGCATCTCCATTGGTCAATTCAGCATCACCATCGGTCGCTCAGCATCTCCATCGATCATCTCCAGCCGATTCAATTGAAATCGATGACAACCATCCCCGATTCAAAATCTCCATCAGCCGATTCGGCATCTCCATCTGCCTAGTTCGACAACTCTTCAGCCTAACCCGAAATCGGACGTTAATTCGTAATGGTTGACACTCACAAATAGTCCACCAAAGGTGAACGACACCTATTGCTTTATTGTTTTTACTTTTATTGTTTTTCCATTCTCATCCATCATTACTTGTTTGGTACCAGCCACAAAGTGCGAATCTTCCTTCAATTTGCTCTAACAAATGTGGGCGTATGTATGTATAGATAAGTGATTAAATTCGTTGCAGTATCTGTGGGGTTTCAATTGTGATTCGAGCATGAAGAGACATAGTAGAGGAGGAAAACAGTTTGAGGTGAGAGATGGTTGCTTGGAGTTGTGCCTTTGATGTGTTTGTAGAAATGTTTCAAAGAATATAGAGGTTTGATGATTAAGTTGTGTGTTTTTTTGTTATTTATGTCGGTCGTTCTAACTCTCCAATATAATGAAAAAATAGCTAAATATTAAGCCTAAAGTTTATGTTTTTGGTGATAATAAAGTGGACACAGAGAGTGAAGAAGATGATATAGCCTATCAATCATGTTTCTTGCTTCATCACTTTGTGAGCTTAGCTTTTGTTTCTGACTTGACTACTGTTTTGGAAAGCTTGCACTTGTAAAGATGAATATATTATGCTTGATGATAATGTCGACTCGACTAGGGGATTTGAATATGCTTGCTCAACCAAAACTACAGATGGTCTAATTTTAAACTGATCATTATTAATTAATTCATAGATAGTGAAAACGTACGGAAACTTTGCTTTTCGAATGTATATAGCATCTGTTTGATCAAATGCTGGAATGAAGTAAACCCGTAGTCCAATGAAGTAATAATGGTTTTGAATGAAGTAAAATCCTACTGGAATGAAGTAAATATCTATTCATTCTCAATATTACATATTTGTGTTTATTATGATTTTTGACTAACAATATTTAGTTTTTATGTTTTATACCAGTGTCTTGTTTTATTTTCTAAATAGAGTATATGTCCAAGCCTGGTCGTAGATATGCCATATGAAGAAATAAAGAATTTGTCCAAGCTTGGTCGTAGATGTGCCAAATGCCACATAGGTGGTTGGCATGATTCAAGGAATTGCGACAAAACATATGAGAAGAAGCAAATATAAGTGAAGAGTTGTTTTAGTGATATTCTTTTGTTAGCATTTTGATTTTCTGAAAATGTTGTGATACATTTATTTGATTGTATTTATTACTTCATTCCAATAGGTTTGATACTTCATTCCAGTAGTTAATCATTTCGGTACTTTATTACTTCATTCCACTTTGAATTTGAACCTGTTTAAACTTTTTGCAAACTTTAAAGTGAATAGACTGTATGAATTATTTTAACAATGAAGTACTTTATCTTTATTATAATGTATTCATATGTTCATGCTGAACCTATTCATTTAAAGATAACTATATGTGCATGCATTATTAAGGTATTTCCACATCCTCGTTATTTATTATGATATATTCATTTAGTTTGTTGTCGTTTAAATTTTTGGAGGTAAAATAAAATCTCATTTCAAAAGTACATAATTCTACTAATGAAATACTTTTTTTTTGCGTTTCGTTTTATTATTTATTAACCTTTCAATCTCTTACCAAACAAAATATATAACATATGATTAAGATTATCGTGATAAATGTTCTGTTGGACAATCACTTATCAATAGTTATTGTCTTGTTTTATGTTGATTCAAAGTAATTAACGAACGAAATGAACTAGTAAATCATTTACGTGATGAAGTTTACGAAAGAGTGATCACTACTTCATGCGTACGCGCATTTACTTCATTCAACAAATATATCACTTCATTACAATAGTTTTTTACTTCATCAAACTTCAAGTGAGTTATTACTTCAGTTCACTACCTTATTAAATACAATTAAGTCCATATTACTTTATTACATGTGGTTATAACTTTATCGAGTATGTTATTTAGTTTATTACAATTATAATTCTTCGCAAACTATGCATACAACACAATTCAGTTCATATTATTTCATTACTTAAGGTTATAACTTCATCAAGTGCGTTATTTAGTTCATTACAATTATAATTCTTCGTAATCTATGCATACGATACAGTTCAGTTTATATTAGTTCATTCTTTGAGGTTATAACTTCATCATGTGTGTTATTTGGTTCATTACAAAATTAATTCTTCGCAAACTATACATATAACACAGTCTCTATCTGTTCTTTTCCACTCTGAAAAATTCCTTCAATCTACCACGACGATTTCCCCCAGAAATCCTTCAAAATCAAACTTGATGACTATAAATTATTCTCGAAGCTTCTCTAGCCCGAATGAAGCAATATATGCATTTCTTTTTGTGAAGTTTATTTATTATCATAGACCCACTATTGTTGGTATATATGTACGAGTTTATGACTTTCTTCATTTCTTAAAAATGAAGTTATGACCTAGTCATAATGAAATTGTAAATTCATACGATGAAGTTAACTGTGTTGTATGCATTTTGGTGAAGAAATAACAATTGAATGAACTAAATAACCTACGTGATGAAGTAATAACCTCATGAAATGAAGAATATAAACTGACCTGCTTTGTATGCATATTTTGTTAGAAATTACATTGAATGAACAAACTAACCTACTTGATGAAGTAACAATCTCATGAAATGAAGTAATATAAATTCACTGCTTTGTATGCATATTTTGCTAGAAATTACATTGAATGAACAAACTAACCTACTTGATGAAGTAACAATCTCATGAAATGAAGTAATATAAATTCACTGTTTTGTATGCATATTTTGCTAAGAAATTACATTGAATGAACTAAATAACTTAATTAGTAAAGTAATAACCTCATGGAATGAAGTAATATAAATTGACCTGTTTTGTATGCATATTTTGATGTAAAGTATGTTTGTAATGAACTAAAGAACCTAAATGATGAAGTTACAAACTATTTTACTGAGGTAATATAAACTATGTTTCAAATGTTGAATTGTTGTTATGTGTTTCTTGTATATAGGTGAACAAAATGTTGGGGAAAATCCTCTAGCTCACAGCTGAATGAGAAATCAAATCGGGGGAGGGGATGAAGAGTTTCTGGAGATGTAGTTGAGGCATTATTGATGAGGACATTTGTGCAGTCGCTGAATGGGCTATCCCCAAGCCTAACAAAGGGGCGATGGCCATAATCATGGCTCATCCTATTGAGATGCGTTGGTGTTTCATTTTTGGATGATTTATTGTATTGGAAAAGTTTGTGTTTTTCTTTTTTGTAATTGAGATTTTGTATTTGGTTATGGGATTTATATAGTGAGCATGGCGTGGTTTACCAACTTTCTCCTACTGTGGAAATAGTTGGCTATTTTGGAGAAAATTCAAATAATTTTAGTTCACGCACACTATTAAATTACTGGAATGAAGTAATAAACTACGACAATGAAGTATTGAACATATAAGCATGATTAATAGGCAGGTGCAGTCTTAGCATACAAATACATCATTATAAAGAATAAATACTTCATTAATAAAACACTTCATATAGTCTATTTGATTTAATGTGTGCCAAAATTTAAATAAATGCAAATTCAAAGTATAGTGAAGTAATAAACAATTAGAATGAAGTAATAAACAACTGGAATGAAGTAAATAACTACATGAATGAAGTACGAAACCTACTGGAATGAATAATTTACTATAAGGAAATAAACTCATCAGTTCTTCTTCTTCTTCTTCTTCTTCTTCTTCTTCTTCTTCTTCTTCTTCTTCTTCTTCTTCTTCTTCTTCTTCTTCTTCTCCTCCTTCTTCTCCTCCTCACTATCTTGTCGCAATTCCTTGAATCAAGCCGACCAACCTCGCCACATTTGACACATTAACAGTCAGGCTTGGACATATTCTTTATTTCTTTCTCAAGTCGTGAAACTTTCTGACTACTTCAAAATGAAGTAATAACCTAGTCAAATGAAGTAATAACCTAGGTGAATGAAGTAATAATCTAACTGAAAGAAGTTATAGCCTATGTGTTTGAAGTAATATATAAATCTAAATAATGACAATTTCCATACTTTCTTCTCCACTCAGAAATGCATCCAATCAATCGCAACGACTGAAGTAGGTGACGCTGCTCTGCAGCTTCTTCCTCTTCTCAACCACTGACGACAACTCGTCCAGCATCCCCTCCTGCCCATTCTCCTAACCTCATCAATTATCTTCTTATGCACCACCTACACTATGCTGAACAGCAAGTGCAACACCATGTTATCTACCATCCTCCCCATCACCACCACCCATTACGCCGACATCATCATATTCAGATCGTACGCTACTTGCACCACATCCGTGTTCACGCCCCATAGATGTGTGATGCAGCGAGAAACTAGCGCGAATCTGTTCCATGAATCGGTTCTGCTCCGCCATTAGCTTGTTCCACGACGCTATATGCCTCGTTCCATGTGTAGTCGGTGAGCTTTTCCATCTCCACCAGATCGAAGATCCACTCCGCAGAGTGGTGTTTCTTCCTCCACTCGGATGCGGTGGGGCGGGGGAGGCCATGGAGGTAGTTGCGCCGGGGATAGGTGAGAGAGAAACATAGAGAGAGAGAAGTGGATTGGATTTAGAGAGAGAGAAGTGGATTGGATTTGGGAAGGGAAGAGGTGTATACACGTAGCTGCATCATTTTGGTTCTTCCAAAACTACCCTTGTGTCAATTTAACAAAATAAAAAAATCAGCTAATGTGTAATTATTAATAACCATTAGATGTGATTAATGGATGGATGAGATTTGGTCTCTAGTTCGGTCTTTAAGAATGGTTCGACATTGATCACAACTCTATATATATATATATATATATATATATATATATATGTATACATAGCCAGCCATCCAGTTCCATCCTCTCTCCACAAATCAACTTCACAATCAGTTGCCAAAGAATAGAGGGTAAGGAGAGAGTTTAACAATGAATAGGGTGGAGTCAAGAGTTTGAAGTCAGCAAGGAGAACTCCCCAATCTCACCACAGTTCCTTGTCTTTCCAAGAGGTAAACACCACCATACCCTTTGCATCATATAGAACTATAGAACAGTCACAATAGAAATTTCCAAAACCTAGAATCATAGAAGCATGATCACTTATGAAGCAATGTTGTCAAATAGCGGCTATGGCGGGGATATGGCGCTATAGCATATCAGTTTTTAATGAAAACGCCATCGCCACAACGATACATGGCATTTTTTTGTGGCGGCCGCCATGCCCGCTGATAGGCTAGTTTTCGTCACTCGGATTAGATCACTTTTCGTACTTATTAGTTGGATATTTGCATGATAAGATGCTATTTTGGCAGGGAATTGAGCTTATGGATCGGAGGCATGGTAGAAAGGCATTTGTAGTGGAGTGATGCAAAAAGGAGGCAAAAAGTGCAAGAATTTGAAGAAAATCAGAAAAATGGCAAACTGCCCAAGCTGTCAGCTTGGCCAAGCTGGACCCGACGGGAAAATGCATGAAGCCACTTGAGCACAATTACAAGACTGCTTCCTTTTGCAACACGTGTCCACCTCCGTCTAAGGCATGGGAAAATGGAAATATCTTTTGTTAAATGAGAGATATGTAAAAAAAAATACTTAACTTAGCTTGGAACCACTAGTACTTTATCACTCTTTAGTTTAGTTTTAGTTTATTCTCTCTCTAGGAAACTTTCTCTCTTCCTTAAGAAGAGAGATTTCAACTTCAAGGCTGCCAAGATCTTTAATTCACCATGGGTTGAAGTAGTAGTAATTTAGTAGTAGTGTTTGCTTTCTCTAGTTAGCTTGTTCTTAACTTTGTAGTACTTTTGCTCCTTTCTAAATCTTAGTTGTTGTTGTTGTTGGACTTGTTTTAAAGGCTCATTTAAAGTAGTAATTGCTCTTAGTGTTTATGTATTGAATGTGTTTTAAAGTTTAGTTCTTGTTTCATTTCCGGTTTAGCTTGTTGTTTAGTTCTAGTGTTGGTTAAGTTCTTGTTTAGTTAAAACCTTTTTCAAGCTTTTAAAATCAGTTTCTCTTCACCATGTTTAAGAGTTCTTGAAGCTTCTTTCTATCATGTTTAAGTGCTTTAATTTTCAGCTTTTCATTTGGTGTTTCCAATGCATGTTTAGGTAGTTTAATCGATGATTTTATGTTTCTCTTGCATTTTTAATTATGTAGCAGCCATCTACTCTCTTTCTTCTCCATATTTTCGTGCCTTTTAGTGTAGGATTAGTAGTTAAAATCAGCTTTTAGAAGTAAGTGAAAGAACCATTAGTTGTAATCTTTTATCCAATGGTTTTACACCTTGGGTAATAGGGTTTAGGAGACAACAAGTACATGCTTTCATTTCACTTTTGGCAGCCCTTTTAGCTTAGTTAATTTCTGCACTCAACCTCCATTTACATCTGATTTAGTTTAGCTTTTAGGATTCAATTAGTCTAGCCACTTTTAAGGGTCACAATCCTAGTTTCTAGACTTAGTTTAGTAGCTAACACTTAGTTTATTTTCCTTAGTCTTTTAACTTAGTTCCTTTTGCTTTCTGAACTTAGGATGCTCATGCAAGTTGCTGCTCTCTTTTCATTTCCGAAATGTTCTTATTTTCGCCACTGCTAAGTTGCCCAGTTTACCAACTTGCCCAGTCTGCGTTCCAGTTTAATTGCTTTCTTCTTATTGTATTTTATTTGCATGTTTAGTTCCCAATCTTAGCTTAAGTGTTATTATATTTCGTAGTTCAGTTCCCACCCCAATTTAAAGCGTGGCGGCATCGCCAAAACCCTTTCTAAGTGTTGAAATGCATAACGGATGCTACCGTTCCTCGTGGGTTCGACACCCTAACTTACCATATACTAATTAATAGTATTTTGGAAAGTGGGAACTTATAAATCTTGTTGAATAGGAAGGGACACGCGCCTACGACACGCGTGCAAAACCCCTTCCTCTCAAATGGCGCCGTTGCCGGGGAACGGTGTTGTTGTCTTGTTATGTATTCCTACACTTATTGTATATAGTTTTTTACTTGTTTTTTTTGTTGTTGTTTTTTCTCTTTTATTTTTAGGTTATGAGCAGGTCCTCTTCTCCAAGTTTGTTGTTCGATATTGGAGTTAAGTAGACACCGAAGAGGCTACGCAAGGAAGCTCGCTTGAGAGAACAAGTGGGTATTGGTTTCTCTGTCCTGGGCAGTTCATATAACTGCCAAGTTCAACATACTGCCCAGCTTGTCTAGTCAGAGAGTTTGGAGAAAACTGATGAGGAAATCAATTCAAGAGCCAATGACGAGAGTGGTGTGCCATTAAAGGGCAACATGGATCATTTCACAGATCCATACAATCTTGGATGGCATGATCATTCCAATTTTGTATGGACCGATCCGAATCAACAATATCAAGGTCCACCACCACAAGTAAATTACCAAGATTTCCATGGATCAGATGTTAATCATGTTTATTGGTCTCCCGATCCAAGTGGATTCCCTCCGTGTTTTCAGCCACAAGAACTTGGCCAATATCAATCAAATCATCCGCCAATGCCACCAAAGTGCTTAGAAGAAATGATGGAGGATCTAATCACATCCCAACAACTCATGCAAAACAATTTGCAAGCCAATTACAATGTGGTGCATGAGATGCATGATGAACAATATGAGCAAATGATTAGTCTTGATCATCTTACACGCCAACTGACACAATTGGCGACTTCCATCAATGATATGCGTGGGAATGGTGGAGGAATTCCGGCTCAAGTGCAACCACCAAGGATGGAGGCCCTTAATCAGATTACCTTTAGGTTCGAGAAAGAGTTGAAAGCTTCATTCAACAATAACTCAAACAACGGACCTAGGGAAACATTGGAACATGAGCCCAGATTGCCCAGTGTAGCACACTGCCCAAGTCAGAAGACTGCTTGGTTTGAAGATGAAGAGGATAGCGATGAGGAGATTGAAGATAATATCATCATTCAACCCGATGAGCCTACACCTATACCTTTGAGAACAGAGGCGACCATCATGAAGGGGTGCAACATATTGGAGCACGCAAAGTCTACCAGCAAGCTACCTAATTCAAGCGAACTGCTCAGTCTAAGGGCAGATGGGGAATCGGTACCGTTGGAAGTTCGGTCACCTAAATTGGAGTTCAAGCCGCCGGCCACCAATGTCAACCATGTCTCCGATATCATCAATAGTGAGCTGGGAAATGGCCAAAGTGAGAAGTTGATCAAAGAGTTGAAGGGTCCCAACTTTCTTGAAGCCGAGTTATTTCAAGATACGTATCCACTACCCTCCATTGAAGAAAAAGTTGAGCTTGAAGAACTTAGTGAATACAAGTTGTTCAACACTCAAGGGCTTAGTGATGAGGAGATAGAAGCTGAAATAATGACTTGGTGCAAGAAGAGGAGTTACACAAACCCACCCGAGAGATGTAAACTGCCTAATCTGCTGGAACTGCCCAGTCAGAAGGACCTGCCTAACACGAGGGAGAAAGAAGAGTTGCTACCATTGGAGATCCATCCACCTAAGTTGGAGTCAAATGCATTTCCTTCAAAGCTCAAATATTTGGAAGAAAAAAAGACCATTCTCATGATCATCAATAGTAGCTTTCACAGGAATAAAGAAAAAGAGCTAACCAAAGTTTTAAAGAGGCAAAAAGAGTTGATTGGTTGGACTTTGGCCGACGATATCGTGAGTATAAGTCCCAATGTTAGCATGGTTTACATGAGTTCAGAGAAGGGTTCCAAACTCTACAGGGATCCTAAGAGGAAGTTGAATGCTTCTACTTGGAAGGATTGGAATGCAAGATTCGATGATGCATTTCCAAAAGAACACTCGTGTGCTGCCCAGTTTGTTGAACTAGGCAGTCTGGATGCCATAGTGGATAAAGTAGCAGAAGCTGAAGGAGCCATCGAGCCAACACATGAGCCTGGATCGAAACCAATGGAGGCAGCTGCACCAGATCTAGCACCACCTGCCACATCAGCCCGTACCCCCCGCTTTGTGCGGGGGAGGTGATTTCTATCCAACTCTCTCTTTTATTTGTTGTATATATGTGTTATGTGTGTGATGTATGTGTTTGCTTTAAAGTTTTTGCTTTGTGGCCTTGCCGACCTTTGTGATTGTTATGTTTAGTAATTTTTCTCTAAACACTTGGTCAACTTGCTCTCGAGCAAGCAATGCCCAAGTGTGAGGAGGTGGGATTCTTGTGTGTCGTTCTTGATTTTCGAAGTTTTATGTGATTTGTTTCCTTTTCCAACATTTCAACCAAACTTGCTTGAGGGCAAGCAAGGTCTAAGTGTGAGGAGGAGGTTTGTTTTGTTGTTTGGTCATGTTGTATTGTGCCGTTTTTGTAAAGTGTCGTGTTTTATCTTTTTCCCAAGCCTTGATGCATGATTTGGTAATGATCCCCCTATTGAATCATAGCAAAAAATAATTATTTGTTGAATTGTAGTAAAAAAAATTGACTTGCTTTGTTTTGAAAAATTTACTTCAAGAACTTGTGGTTTTGATTGAATGAAGTTGAGTACGATGGAAATGTGAAGCACTACCACTTGCATAAAAACCCACAAATGGTAAGGTTCAAAGCCTAAAAGTAGAACACTTTCTACATGTGTTTCGAGCGTTGAATGACATTGCATTGCATGATAGTTGATATCGCTTGGTCACTATGGCATAGATAGAGGGCACTAGGAAAAGCCAAATTGAGCCTTATTCTTTGTGATTACATCAACCAAAAAAGAGCTACCCCTAGTTGCCACTTTGAAACCTTGAGCCTACATTTCTTTCTAAGTTAGGAAATGGTTTCCCTCTTGTGCAAAATAAATGTGCTTAGTTGCTCCTACATGATCACCACCTTTTAAGAAAGAGATAGTAGTTGTAAACATCCAAAAATCTGCTACCCCCACCAAAAAAAAAAGAAAGAAAACAGTGGCTACCAAAAAAAAAAAAGAAGAAACAGAAAACAGAAAAAGAAGGAAAAAGAGGAAGGAAACAAAACAAAGAGAAAATGGAAAGGAGAATGTGGGAAGGTAGATGGAAGCAGAAAAAGAAAAAGAAGAGGAAGAGGAAAAAAGAAAAATGAAAAAAGAAGAAGAAGGAAGTTAAATGCATCTCTAACTTTTGGTTTGATTGTGGGTGATTGTGTTTGGAGTTTCTAAGTATCCCTTTGGAGAATAAGCACAAGTTTTTGTTGTACTACACTCACTAGCTTAGGACCCCTAGGATCTAACCGACAATATTAAATGGTCCCAAGCCCCATTACATCCCGTAAAAGACCCTCTTGAGCTACATGTGATAAAGTGATATCTCCTTGGTTGCATTTTCATTATTATTATTGAGAGAATTGTCCTTACATTTTGAGAGGGTCAGGGAGTGAATCTTTTGCTTGTGATATGTGCTTAACTATCTTGATGATACCGACGGTTGGAACCACATTGTTCGATGAAGAAAATTATGTTTTAAAAAATTTATGTTTTGAAAATATGTTTTGAGCTTGATTCTTGGGGTATCATTACGCTTTTCGTACAACTTGCTTGGTATGTCTGTCGTGTGTATCTTGAGTAGTTGTGTGTGTTTGTGTCTTGAAAATGTCTTTGTGTTTTGTGTTTTTTTAATTTAGTGTGTGTGTTTAGAAAGTGGAGGGGAGTGACTTAAACTAGCAATTGAGTGAAAAGTCCAACCACATACTTGGGACAAGTATGATCCAAGTGTGAGGAGGTTTGATAGGCTAGTTTTCGTCACTCGGATTAGATCACTTTTCGTACTTATTAGTTGGATATTTGCATGATAAGATGCTATTTTGGCAGGGAATTGAGCTTATGGATCGGAGGCATGGTAGAAAGGCATTTGTAGTGGAGTGATGCAAAAAGGAGGCAAAAAGTGCAAGAATTTGAAGAAAATAGAAAAATGGCAAACTGCCCAAGCTGTCAGCTTGGCCAAGCTGGACCCGACGGGAAAATGCATGAAGCCACTTGAGCACAATTACAAGACTGCTTCCTTTTGCAACACGTGTCCACCTCCGTCTAAGGCATGGGAAAATGGAAATATCTTTTGTTAAATGAGAGATATGTAAAAAAAAATACTTAACTTAGCTTGGAACCACTAGTACTTTATCACTCTTTAGTTTAGTTTTAGTTTATTCTCTCTCTAGGAAACTTTCTCTCTTCCTTAAGAAGAGAGATTTCAACTTCAAGGCTGCCAAGATCTTTAATTCACCATGGGTTGAAGTAGTAGTAATTTAGTAGTAGTGTTTGCTTTCTCTAGTTAGCTTGTTCTTAACTTTGTAGTACTTTTGCTCCTTTCTAAATCTTAGTTGTTGTTGTTGTTGGACTTGTTTTAAAGGCTCATTTAAAGTAGTAATTGCTCTTAGTGTTTATGTATTGAATGTGTTTTAAAGTTTAGTTCTTGTTTCATTTCCGGTTTAGCTTGTTGTTTAGTTCTAGTGTTGGTTAAGTTCTTGTTTAGTTAAAACCTTTTTCAAGCTTTTAAAATCAGTTTCTCTTCACCATGTTTAAGAGTTCTTGAAGCTTCTTTCTATCATGTTTAAGTGCTTTAATTTTCAGCTTTTCATTTGGTGTTTCCAATGCATGTTTAGGTAGTTTAATCGATGATTTTATGTTTCTCTTGCATTTTTAATTATGTAGCAGCCATCTACTCTCTTTCTTCTCCATATTTTCGTGCCTTTTAGTGTAGGATTAGTAGTTAAAATCAGCTTTTAGAAGTAAGTGAAAGAACCATTAGTTGTAATCTTTTATCCAATGGTTTTACACCTTGGGTAATAGGGTTTAGGAGACAACAAGTACATGCTTTCATTTCACTTTTGGCAGCCCTTTTAGCTTAGTTAATTTCTGCACTCAACCTCCATTTACATCTGATTTAGTTTAGCTTTTAGGATTCAATTAGTCTAGCCACTTTTAAGGGTCACAATCCTAGTTTCTAGACTTAGTTTAGTAGCTAACACTTAGTTTATTTTCCTTAGTCTTTTAACTTAGTTCCTTTTGCTTTCTGAACTTAGGATGCTCATGCAAGTTGCTGCTCTCTTTTCATTTCCGAAATGTTCTTATTTTCGCCACTGCTAAGTTGCCCAGTTTACCAACTTGCCCAGTCTGCGTTCCAGTTTAATTGCTTTCTTCTTATTGTATTTTATTTGCATGTTTAGTTCCCAATCTTAGCTTAAGTGTTATTATATTTCGTAGTTCAGTTCCCACCCCAATTTAAAGCGTGGCGGCATCGCCAAAACCCTTTCTAAGTGTTGAAATGCATAACGGATGCTACCGTTCCTCGTGGGTTCGACACCCTAACTTACCATATACTAATTAATAGTATTTTGGAAAGTGAGAACTTATAAATCTTGTTGAATAGGAAGGGACACGCGCCTACGACACGCGTGCAAAATCCCGACCTCTCAAATGAAGGTCTTGGCAGCCTTGAAGTTGAAATCTCTCTTCTTAAGGAAGAGAGAAAAGGTTTCCTAGAGAGAGAGTAAACTAAAACTAAGCTAACTAAAGTGATAGATGGTATCTCTTGGTAGTTGGTCGGTCGTGGCGCCATGGCGCCACCATATCCCGCCATGGCGGTATTTTAGGCTAATTTTGACTTTTTTTGTGCTAATTTTGACTTTTTAATGGGCTTTTTACTTTTTAATTGAATTTTGCATAGGCCCAAAACTAAACCAGCCCACCCCAACAATTCTAACTCATTTAATATTTAATTAAAATGAAAAACTAAACCCTAATTCAATCAACGGCTACTCTAGAGGTGCCACGGTTCAAGAACCGGCGGTTATTGTTCGGAACTGAGTCGGAACTGAACCGCGAGGGTGTTTCGCGGTTACGGTTACGGTTCCAAAACAGCCAGTTTCGGTTTTAGTTCCTATTGGAACATGGTGTATAAGGCTTCGGGTGTTGGAAAGCCTAGGACATAAGTTCAAGTTGTCTTAGAGTTTCTAAGAAAAAGGAACCTATCATACCTAGAAAAGGGAAAGGGTAAAGGCTTGAGCTTGTAGATGAAGAATTGGAAGAGGAAGAATTTGAGGATAGTGTAAGTGGAGATCAAGAGGATGAAGCAATGGAGGATGAAGATGATATGGATGCCGATGATAGTGATGATGATGAACTAGAAGACTATGTTGAGCTTGATGATTGATGTCTATTGAGCTTATCATGGTTTTATGTTTTGTTGAACACTTGAACTAAAGACTTTAATTACTAGAATTTTATATAATTGCGTTCTATTTTATGCTTTATTACATATTTTTAGTTTTTAATGTTATATTTTTATTATTTTCTAATTTTTTGAATTATATATGAATATATAAATATTATTTTATATATTTAATTAATGACCGCCATATCCCGCCATACCGATACGCCATATCCCTGTGGCATTTTTCGGCGAACCGCCATGGACCGCCATACTGCTTTGACAACATTGTTATGAAGTCACTGAAATAACATCAATAGCCAAAGATATGATCTTTATGAACCAAAAATGTAAGTGAAATGAGTTAGTAGAATGTGAGGTCTATTATAAAAAATAGTAAAAATCAGAAGTGACAACGTTTTAGGGACTGATAAAAATAGAAATAAGTGACAAATTTTTGGATAGTTACAAACTTCGGGACTAATCTTTCATTATCACAATTGGAATAGCTGTGTTAAGTTAAGACTTAGGAATGGAGTGTGTAACAGCCCAATTATTCTATGTTAAAACTGTGGAGATTAAATATACGAAAAATGTAGTTGGGCCTCGTGAAAATCAAGCATTATTCCTAAAGGCTCATTGGACCACCTTTTACCAATGTTTTTAACACCAATACAAAAAGATTGAATTTTCATAGACAACTAATTTTAGATGAATATTAATATAGGAGTGCGTTATATTGTTAAATGCTAATTTTTAAATTATTAATTTATTAATGCAGTGTATTAAAAATATTAATATGATGATATTAAAATATTAATACATAATGTCAAACATAGTGTATTAAAATGCCAATAAAATTATGTGTTAACAATTTAAATACACTTCGTTAATGAGTTAGTAGAAATGACAACTTAAAAAAATTAGCAATCGAACACATCTCTATTAATGTAAGTATAATTATTTATAAAATCCTAGAGATATAAAATCCAAATTTTTAGGGAATATTAATCTTTCAAAGTTGATTATGTCTCCAACTAATGATTCCACTTTATAATAATAACAATAATAATTACTCCATAATTTTAGAGGGATTATTATTATTATTATTATTATTATTATTATTATTATTATTATTATTATTATCCATAATTTTAAAATGGAAAATTGTAATTAAAATCATAATTTTATTAGAATTTGAATCGCATAGGACAATTGAGAGAGGAAAATAAGGTTACGATCTAATTCGCTAAGATAATCGGAAATTAACAAAAATTTATGATTTTAATTGTGAATGAATATGCTTGATCAGTGCCATTGGCCTTTGTGTCCGGCTGCTTGCTGGGGCCGGCGCCCCTCGTGTTCCTCCTCATCACGTCCCGCTCTTCCTCGCTCGATGGCGTCTTCTCCACTCCTTAGCCATCTGCCTCCTCACCGCCTGCACTGTCGACAATGATCTCGGGCGCTGGGGTGGTTGTAGGGTTCGTAACACATAATCACTTGATCGCCTGAGCCTCGCAGAGCGGCAGAGGGGACAAGCCACCGCCGTATGAAGTCGTGTGAAATAGAAGAACAGACCAGACCCTGATCAGCAACCCACAACATACACTTAAAGGGGCGTGATTTCAACAGTAACTCCAACTTGAATCAAACTGAACATTGTCCCTTTGTTTCAGATTGATCATTGAAGAGCACGGGTCTTAGGCACGGCTAGAAATGAAATACAAAGTAACTAATAATTTTATTGTTGAACTAAAACACAATAGGTTTGAAATGAAGGGTGAAAGAAATTAAGTTGAGTTGAATAGAAGACCTTGATATACAGGGAGCAGATGAATTAAAGTTATTTGGAACTGATGAGATGCAGAGACAGATTAGTACTGCTGGTGAGACCCTCTTCTTGAATCTCATTCTTGAAGCTTTTAATTGTATCCTCATCACCACGAAAATATACAGTGAGTCGAAGGCTCTCATTACCAAACTCCTCTTGTTCCACTAATGTTCTCATTGCTGAAATGCTCAAAGATGCGCTGCAAAATCTCAGAACAATATATTGGAGCGTTGCTATTTCTCCTATGCCTGAAGGGAACTCATTCAATTTATACAAATCTTCTAAACGAAGTTCTTCGAGGACTGGAAAATGGGAGTTGTCAGCATTCCAACAAACTAAATCACCACAACCATAAATAATCAAGGTTTTCAAGTGACACAATTTTCCCTCAACAGGGTTCCAAACAGATCCAATGACTGAATTTCGAAACAATGAAAGCATTTGAAGATGGGGCAATGATCCGACCATCATTGTCAACTCATCCCAATCAACACCACAACCACTTAAACGCAGCGCCCAAAGAGAACTTGGGAAAATGAGGCTCGTAGCAAACTCACGCCACTTGGAATCACCATCAAACTCCAATGCTAGGTTTTGCAGTTGAAGAAAGCAGCCAAGATTGTGGGGACAGTAATACCAACTTACTTCATCACAATAGGATAAACGTAGTTCTCTCACATTGGGAATTCTCTTGCAAACTTCTTTACTAAGCCTGAAATTCTCCACTTTGAAAAGTGTGTATAGATTTCTCATAACCATGTGATTTGCTTTATCCACCGGAAGAGGATCAATGAGACAGATCAGGTCGACTTCAATCTGCCTAAGCTGTAGCATCTCCCAAATCCCATAAGGAGCAATCACTTTTGATTGATGCGGTACAATGATTGTTAGTATTTGCAGATTCCAAAGCAATGATATCGACGAGGGAAGATGATAAAAAACTGGGCGAGGGATATAAACAAGATTCACATATAGATACCGCAAGTTAACTTGCTGAAAAATAGATTCACGTATGGATGTCGTAACAACCTTACTCAATGATTGTTTATAAAGATTGTTTATACCGTAACGACCCCTTTTCCATATCATAGAACGGAGTGAAGCATCAGAGGTTATTGTTTCATGATTCACCTCTCCACTGATTACAATCTGACGCTCTCTAGTTATGGCGCCTGAAGTTTCAAACACTATTAAAAACTCCTCTTTCTTGGCAGTCTGTAGGCATAATTCTCTTATTAGATCATGTACTTTAAATGAAACTATGTTTTCCTTATAGTCAAACTCGTCCACTAATATAAGATTTCTTACACAAAGATCCCATAAAAAATATGCTGCAACCTCTTCCAAGCAGGTAGCGTTAGAATGTTGTATAAATCCTTCAGTGATCCAAAGTTTAAGAACATATTCAGCGAAAATGATTTCATCTTCTGGAAATGCTCCAAGGAGTAGGAAACACGGCTTTAGATAAGCAGGCAAGTATCTATAACTCAGAGATAATACATTCAAGCATTGCTCAACGTTCCCTGTAGAATACAAAATTGACTGCGCAACATTCTCCCAGTAGGCTAGAACCATTGGGGACTTCCTAAGATGGCCTCCAACAACTACAATAGCTAGGGGAAGTCCTTTGCACCGTGCAACTATCTTCCTTGCAGTCTCCTCCAACTCAGGAGGGCAACCTTGCTGCTTTCCAAATGCATTTTGACAAAATAGATGCCAACTATTGTCCTCGTCAAGAAAACGCATTACAACATGATAATAACCCAAGTGATTGGCTACATTCGCATGCCTAGTAGTCACAACAACTCGACTTCCATTGTTTGTATCTGGAAACAAGGATTTCACATTCATATCATCCCAATCTTCGAGGTTCCACATATCATCTAGAACAATCAAATACCTTAGCCCGAATAAACTCTTGTATAACCTTTCTCGCAGCTCAACAACTGTTCCACTAGTGGATCGTCTCATACAAGACAAGAGTTGTGCCAAAATTTTGTGAATGCTATACTCTTGAGATATTGATGCCCAAAGGCAATCATCAAAGTGTTGCACGATATATGGATGTTTAAATGCATTTAAGGAAAGAGTAGTCTTACCGATTCCCCCCATGCCTTGGATGGGGATGACTCGCCGACTCAAGGGACCTCTGACGAGCAGATGCAGAAGTTGAAGTAAGATATCATCAAATCCGACCATGGAAGAGGTGAGAAGAGGCGTTGACTTTGTGGATGATGATGAATTTGTGGATGGCTCCAACAATCCACTTTGCGAACTCACGATTAATGCCTTTCTTCTCATGTAATCCAATCCTTGGGTTGCTTTGTGCAGATCCAGCAGGAAACGAGATGATCGCGTCTTTCCACGACGGATCTGATCCACCATATGTGCTTCTAACACATCTGCTGCTACTTGAGCTGCTCCCGCGATTCGCATCTCTAATTCTTCTGCTCTGTCTCTTCTGACTCCATGAGAGTTGTCGTAGCTTATCATGAAATTGATCAGGAAACAGACACTCTCCCAAAGAGGTCCAATCTGTTCTTCCTCAAAGGGAAATGTAGGGTTGGGGTGATTGTCTATAAGGCGTATATTATTTTGAAGAGAAACTAGAGCTGCGAAAGCTGCTGCCATCGATGGATCTCTGATTTCTGGGTTTTTTTTAGAGAAGACCAAGAATCAGAAGCTTGTTTATTTGATGAGATTATAAAATATGGCTTAGTAAATAAAGGGGCTCATAATTGTCAACTAAGAAAGTAATTATTTTATTAAGAAAATAGTATATTTATTATATACTCCTTACAAAATATTATATTTATTATATACTCGACTTTATGAATTTTATTTCCTGTTTCTATCATTGAAACATTGAGTACTGGAGTATAAAGTTAGAGGAAAGCCTGAAAAGAGTATGTAAACACCATTCTGAATCAGAGGAAAAATAATAAAGTTGGGCCTCATAAGAGTCCATCATTGTTTTTAAAGGGTCATTGCACCAGTGTTTTTCAAGCCCAACAGTGTTCGTTGCAAATTGCAAGTCTATCTAACTATAGGGAGTAGAAATATCAGAGTATAAAGTTGTGGACGACAAAAAATTCAGATAACTTTGATCATAAGAGCATTCCCAATGATGCCGGCTAAAAGTCGGCGTTTTTTCACCGTCTATCGCCGAGTTATCGCCGACCAATGGGAGAGGTCGGCGATAATTCGGCGATTTTTCCTCCCGTTTTATCGCCAACCGGCGAAAAATCGCCGGATTATCGCCGACCACTGTGGGTGATAATTTGGCGATAAATATATTTTTTGTTTTTTTTTTTTATTTCCCCCCTATAAATACACACCTTCTCTTCATTCTCTCCCCATACTCATCCCTTTTCTCTCTTCATTCTCTCCTCATCCTCATCCCTTTTCTCTCTTCATTCTCTCCTCATCCTCATCCCTTTTCTCTCTTCATTTATTTTCTCTCTCTCCATCTATATTTAATGAATTCTGAACTTTTTCCATTCCTGTACTATTTTTTTTTATTAATTGTCGTCGTTGTAATGTTTACCCGTGTTTAATACAACGAACTTTATTACTATTATTTGTTTTGTCTTATAAATTAAATTAGCTAGCTTTATTATATACAAAAATAAAACAATTAAATTAGTGATGATGTAAAAATGAAATGTTGAGTTAGTGAGAAATAAGGGAGAAATCATTGAAGCAGTTGGCTAAAAACTGGGGATAAATTATGGTGCTGATGTGGCGCTAATGTGGCAGGAGTTAGGGAGAAATAAGGGAGGTTTTAGGGAAACTGTTGGGAATGCTCTAAGAATCGATTAAATACTCCCTCCGTTTCATAAAAATATTTTTTCTTTGTAGATCGCTCCCCGAAAGGCCTCAAACTGATTAGACAGAATTTATATACACCTTCCAAGTTACCTCAGATTTCCGAGGTGAGATTAACTTATAGTCAACAAAAATCAATAAAATAAGATTAATTCCTTTAGTTCAACTAATTATTATATCGACATTATAGGTTTGCCAAATTCATAAAAAAGGTACCATTTTGGCCTACCCGAACCGGCACTCGATGTATCCTGTACCTTAACAATATCCCACGCTTTTCTGATATTCAGTAGGACAGCCACGCATGAAATACAGTCTGACTAGAATTAATTCTTTGTCGTTTTAAGTTATTTTGGCCTTCGCATTTCTTAATTAGTTATACTAGTATCGTATTTAATTTTAATATGTATTACATTTTACTAGTTGAATTATGTTAATTTTATTATAAATTTATACTCCCTCCGCCCCTTACATTACAAACATAAGAATACATTCAAACTAAGAGAGAATCACAATCGCTTGATCGCCGGAGCTTTACAGAGGGGGCAGAAGTTCTCGCCGCAGACGAGCCACCGCCGTATGCAGTCGGGATGAAACTCGTGGCGGCAATCCAAAGTAGTCACCGATCCTCGGTACAAATCGTCCAAACATATGCAACAAATTTCTTCTTCATCTTGATCCGTATCGTCGCAGCTACGTGTCTTGAAACAAGAGAGAACGTAGGCTTCGGGCGAATCCACGTGGCCATCGGATTGAGGCGACCAGACCCTGACCACGACGTCATAGCCTTGAAAGTGCAAGACCTTAAGAGTAACTCCATCATGCGCCGCTGCTTGATCCCAACCGTACATCATCGTCGCGTACTCCTCTAACTCCTCCACGCCCACTGGCCACCGTAAAATCGCCACCGGCTCAACCTCAAGAGTATATGTCTGTTCCATCGCCATTGGTTTTGGTATGAAATTTGATAGAGAAAGAGAAGCTTTAGGGTTTTGAGAAGTGTGACGAATGGCGTGAGCTTTGAAGATATATATATAAGTTGCTTTAGCTCAAATTAAATTAATAATTTGGGAAGAATATCTGATTTTGTGTTTTCATGATATGAAAAATAACTTTTGTTTCTATAATTGAAATTGAAATTTGATTTTTCAGGTGGATTCTATCTAATGGCGATACTTTCCTTATTTATAATAAAATTATGAATAATTTTTTATTCAAAGTGTGACAAAATTATTTGAAGGCCATATCTTACAACAAAATTTAGAAATAAAAAATTGAAACTTTTTTGAATGTGGAAGGAAATTACGTACAATAGCCAATGCCGATCAAGGAGAGAGAGAGGATATGTGTCGATCGAACAGATTGCATGCATATAACTAATGTCATTAAATTATTACTATAACTGAAAGCTTGATCTCCAATTTAGTTAAATCTGTACTAAATTTTTGTTACTAATTTGCGTCTCTTACTTATTTTTCAAGTTTTGGGATAAATGGCATCTCCACTATATATTATTGCGTGGACCACATGGTGGATGATGATTTTGAAGTTTTGGGATAGTTGAATTTGGATTTGGATTTGATAATGTCAAAGAGACGATATACATTTTCCTTATTTATTATATCAAGATTAATTAAATCAAACCATCAACATATCTTTAAAGGCATACGTAGTATTTATTCTACTAAAACAAATCAGATATAAAAAAAATACTAAGTAACTTTTTGTCGCAGATTGCCTTATTTTTTATAAAAAAAATTATAACTATATTATAGTGTTTTATGTTTATTTTTAATATTCATATTTATTCAAAAATCAAACTAGTACTTTTTAATTCCATCAAACATAGAAATTGTATGAAAACATATGCAAGAATAACGGAGAGCTAGGATTTTGACATTGAAAATTTAAGTTAAAGAGGCGTATAATCAGAAGGTTCCTTTATATTTTGCCTTATTAATATAATATGTATTGTTGGATAAAAACATGACTTGGATAAAAGTGCATAAATTGTGTTAATACATAGCTCAACAAATCCAAGAATCGTTGAAACAATAACATTAAATCGTTTAGTTCAAATAAATACATAGCAATAAAAGTTGACAAATACATAAAAAAAAGTTGGTAATTCGTCAATTGATACTAAGAGAGTCTAGCATTAAGTGAAGTGGCTCCTTGATTGCTGTAGCTTTGCAGAGTGGGCAGAAGTTCTTGCCACGGACGAGCCACCTCCGTATGCAGTCCGGATGAAACTCGTGCCCGCAATCCAAACTAGTCACCGATCCTCGGTACAGATCGTCTAGACATATGCTACAAACTTCTTCTTCGTCATGATCGATTTCGTCGCAGAGACGTGTCTTGAAGCAGGAGAGAACGTCGTCGTCTTCGGGTGAATCCACGTGGTCGTCGGTGTTGGTAACAGCCCAGACGCGGATATGCAAACCGTAGCAATTGGGAAGAAAGGAAGAGAAGCCGGGAGGAGGGGTGGCTTGAAAAGGCAAGATCTCAACGGTAGTTCCTTCATGTTGGGCTAATTCATTAAACCACGTCGCTGTCGTTTCGTATTCCTCCATGCTCCATGGCCACCATAGAATTGTTTCCGATTCAAGAGCGCGTATCTCTGTCTGTGTCGCATCCATCGCCTTAATTTGATCTTCGGGAGAAATTTGTGAATTTGGTGTTTAGAGAAGTATGAGGAATGAGGCGAGAGGTTGATAAGTTATATATAGTCGCTTCAGCCTAAATATTTTGGTAAAAATCTGATTTTGCGTTTTGATTATGGAAATTTTCATTATCAAGATATGGAGAGTAGCTTTTGATTAGCTTTGGGAAATTAAACAAACAAAATAAACGATATCTTCTATTTGGATATGATTGCTATCCAAGAAATAGTAGTACTACATAAACTACTTATACTTTTCAAATTGCACTCTGGCTAATTAGATAAATATTGATTATTTGTCAACTCGATTCTAAGTAAGGCGATTATTTCCTTATTTATTATATTAAGATAATTTATTTAATCATAGCGTGACAAAAGCAAATATTTATTTGAAGGCCATGTTTTATAATTTACGCTACTAAAACAAATTCACAAATAAAAATTTGGAACTTTTACTCTTATAAAAGGGAATTTATCAATAGTCAGATATTTACCGTAACTACTTTTTGTATTTTTGTATAGTAAAAACGTTAAAGATTATTTATTTGGGAGGTGAACAACTTCACACTTAACAAGTCGAATAAATCAAGTGATATTAGAACATATGTTAGTTCTACAAAAGAAATTTGCGTGCCTTGGTCAAAATCATGATTAAAAACGTTGACCGTTACAATTTAACGGAAAAGTTAGTTTTAGACCGATTGTGATCCGAGTTGAAATGTTTGGGATGCGAAAATTAAAAAGATAATGTCTAGGATTAATTCGTTAAATGTGCGTATGTTTAGAACCAACTTTGGCATTTACTCTTATTATAATGTGTTTTTTTGGTACACAAGTCCAAGATAGTATTTCATATTACCAACTACTATTGTAATATACTCTGCCTCTGCTACTGTAATATAGATTTCAGCTCTTTTTGTTATTTTGGATCGTGCCAACTTAATAGACTGATTTCATTTAATCACTGTTAAATAAATATTACAAATTTAAAACTCATTTTTCACTACCTTAATTGGAATAACTGTATTAAGTTAAGGCTGTGGAGTACTGGGGTATGTAACACCCCAATAATATTATGTTGGATCTGAGGAAATTAAATAAACCAAAAATGTAGTTGGGCCTCATGAAAGTCCATCGTTATTCCTAAAGGCTCATTGGACCACCATTACCAATGTTTTTAAGCCCAGCACAAAAGGATGAATTTTCATATGCCACTAATTTAAGAAGATTATTATTGTGAGTATAATTATAAATGAAATCCTAGAGCTGTGCATCCATATTTTATGGGTAAACTAATTTTAATGTGAATATAATCATAAATAAAATCCTAGAGCTGTAAATCCAAATTTTAAGGGGAAACTAATTTTTCAAAGTTGATTATATTGTCTCCAATTAATGATTCCACACAATAATAATTATTATTATTACTTTTCTTTAAGGAAAATGACCTTCTTGATGGCACAATATCTTACACAATTTTATTTTGTTTGTTTGACTAAGAGAATAAAGTAGTAAGAAAGAGTGAATAAAATAGAAATAAAATTATTTCTATTCATAAATATGATAATAAAATTGTACAGTAAGTTATTATTACTATATTGTCCTTATAATTATTATTATTATAAGTAATTATAATTCATGATATTTAAAGATGTTACTAAGAGCATCTCCAATGGCGGACCCCCCGTCGTCCTTCGGAGAGGCTTCCGGGAAGTCCGTCGGGGAAAGGGGCCATTGTGGCACGGAGAGGAGGACGCGGACGTCCCGTGAGGACACAGGAAGGGCGGGCGGACGTCTGCCATTGTGGCGACACGCGGACGTCCGGTATTTTAATTTTTTTTTATTTAAAAAAACTCTATATATACGGCTCGTTGAATATTTTTCCATCCGATTTCATATCGAAATTTTAATTTCGTAACGTAAATTGAATATTTGTGAATTTGTGAATTATTTTAATTGCGGGAAGGGCGATAGGAAGGGCGGATTGTGTAGTGTGAAGTCCTTATGACGTGGCAGGAGGTGTATTTGAGAAGGGCAACGGGAAGGGCGCGAGAAAGTCCGCCCATTGAAGATGCTCTAAAATAATAATTAATGATACACCAAGATTAATTCTCTTAGATTAAAGAATTACTAAATTGAACATATAAAAGTTTTCCAAATACACATAAAAAGCACTATTTCATTCAAGAGTCAACACATGAAAATCCATACATCTCAACATAAGCTAACATTCAAACAAAGAGTGAAATCACTATCAAATGATCGCCTGTTCTTCTGCTTGAGGGTGCAGAAGTTCATGCCGCGGACAATCCATCGACCACCATTTGCAGTCGACGTGAAACTGGAAACATCTTGCGACGTCGGTGTGGCAGCATATGGGAAGAGAGTCGGTCAGGCAAGATCTCAACAGTAACTCCTTCACACTCATCATTGTCCTAATTTGCTCCATAATATTGCTTCAGATTGAAGAGCACGGGTCCTAGGCACGGTCGAAATGAAATACAACGACTTAAATAACTTGGGACAAATGGAGTAATTAATAGTAGTAATTTTATAATTAAACTAAAACACAATAATTTTGAAATGAAGGATGACAGAAAGTTAAGTGGTATAGAAGACCTTGAGATGAATGGAAGTTATTAGCAACTGATGAGATGCAGAGACAGATTAGTACTGCTGGTGAGACCCTCTTCTTCAACCTCCTTCTTGAAGCTCTCCATTGCTTCCTCGTCACCCCGAAAATGTATAGTAAGTTCAAGGCTCTCATTACCAAGCTCCTCTTGCTCTACCAATGTTCTCATTGCGGAAATGCTCGAAGATGTGCTGCAAAATCTCAACTCAATATATTGGAGCGTTGCTATTTCTCCTATGCCTGAAGGGAACTCAATCAATTTACACAAATCTTCTAGAAGAAGTTGTTGGAGAACTGGAAAATGGGAGTTGTCAGCATTCCAACAAACTAAATCACAACTACCACCAATATCTAAGTATTTCAAGTGACAGAATTTGCCCTCAACAGGGGTCCAATCAGATCCAATGACTGAATTTTGTACTAATGAAAGCTTTTCAAGATGGGGCAATGATCCAACCATCATTGTCAACTCTTCCCAGTCAACACCACAACCACTTAAAACCAGCACCTGAAGAGAACTTGGGAAAGTGAGGCTCGTAGCAAACTCACGCCACTTGGAATTGCCATCAAACTGCAATACTAGGCATTCCAGCTGTTGGAAGCAGCCAAGATTGTGGGGACAGTAATACCAACTTACTTCATCACAATAGGATAACCGTAGTTCTCTGACATTGGGAATTCTGTTGACAACCTCTTCACTAAGCCTGAAATTCTCCACTTTCAAAACTGTGTATAGATTTCTCATAACCATGCGATTTGCTTGATCCATAGGAAGAGGATCAATGAGACAAATCATGTCGACCTCAATGTGCCTAAGCTGTACCATCTCCCAAATCCCATATGGTGCAATTACTTTTGATTGATTTGGTACATAAATTGTTAATATTTGCAGATTCCAAAGCAATGATATCGACGAGGGAAGATAATAAAGAAACCGGCGAGGAATATAAACAAGACTCACATTAAGATACCGCAAGTTAACTTGCTGAAAAATAGACTCACTTATGAATGTCGTAGCAACATTACTCAACGTTCTCAACAATTTCAAGTCATTCAGATTGTTTATACTGTAACGACCTCCGTTGCATATCAGACAACGGACTGGGGCATCCGTGGTTATTGTTTCATGATTCACCTCTCCATTGACTAAAGCCCGACGCTCCCTAGTTATGCCTCGTGAAGTTTCAAACACTGATAAAAACTCCTCTTTCTTGGCAGTTTGCAGGCACATTTCTCTTACTAGATCATGTACTTTAAATGAATGTAAGTATCCCTTATAGTCCAAACTATCTGGTAATATGAGATTTCTCATATGAAGATCACGTAAATAATATGCTGCAACCTCTTCCAATATGTGATTATCAAAATGGTCTATAAATCCTTCAGCAACCCAAAGTTTTATAATATCTTGCACGTAAATCTTTTCATCTTCTGGAAATGCTCCAAGGAGTAGGAAACATGGCTTTAGATGAGCAGGCAAGTATCGATAACTCAAAGATAATACATTCAAGCAGTGCTCATCGTTCCATGTAGAATAAAAATTGAATGTGCAACATTCTCCCAGTAGGCTAGAGCAGTTGGGGACTTCCTGAGATGGCCTCCGACAACAACAATTGCTAGGGGAAGTCCTTTGCATCGTGCAACTATCTTCCTTGCAGTCTCCTCCAACTCAGGAGGGCATGAACCTTGCTGCTTTGCAAATGCATTTTGACAAAATAGATGCCAACTATTGTCCTCATCCAGAAAATCCATTGCAACACGATAATCGCCCAAGTGATAAGCTACATTTGCAAGCCTAGTAGTCACCACAACTCGGCTTCCATCGTTTGTATCTGGAAACAGGGATTTCACATTCATATCATCCCAGGCTTTGAGGTTCCACATATCATCTAGAACAATCAAATACCTTTGCCCGAATAAACTCTTGTATAACCTTTCTCGCAGCTCATCAACAGTTCCACTAGAGGATCCCCTCACACAAGACAAGAGTTGTGCCAAAATTTTGTGAATGCTATAATCTTGAGATATTGTAGCCCAAAGGCAAACATCAAAGTGTTGCACGATATATGGATGTTTAAATGCATTTATGACAAGAGTAGTCTTACCGATTCCCCCCATGCCTTTGATGGGGATGACTCGTCGACTCAAGGGACCTCTGGTGAGCAGATGCAGAAGTTGAAGTAAGATATCATCAACTCCGACCATGGGAGAGTTGAGAAGAGGCGTTGACTTTGCTATTGATGATGATGATGATGATGATGATGATGATGATGATGATGATGGATTTGTGGACGGCTCCAACAATCCACTTTGCGAACTCACGATTGATGCCTTTCTCTTCATGTAATCCATTCCTTGGGTTGCTTTGTGCAGATCCAGCAGGAATCGAGATGATCGCGTGTTTCCACAACGGATCTGATCCACCATATGTGATTCGATCACATCATCTGCGACTTGAGCTGCACGCGCAATTCGCATCTCTAAAGCTTCTGCTGTTTCTCTTCTGGCACCATGGGAATTGTCGTAGCTTTCAATGAAATCGATCAGGAACCAGACAATATCACAAAGGGAGTCAATCTGTTCTTCCTCAAAGGTATAGTTGGGGTGATTGATGATAAGGCGGAGATTATTTTGAAGAGAAGCTAGAGCTCCGAAAGCTGCTGCCATCGATGGATATCTGATTTGTTTCTGGTATTTTTTTTGAGAGAAGATGGAGAATGAGAAGCTTGTTTATTTAATGAGATTATAAAATGACCATAGCATGGCTTGTAGTCTGGTACGGTAGTACTCCGTCCTTTCCAATTTAATTGACTCAAAATTTTAAATAGAGATTAAGAAATTGACGAAGAATAATAAAGTTGGGCCTCATAAAAGTCCACGTTGATTTTAAAGGCTCATTGCACTAAAGATTTTTTAAGCCCAACAGTGTCCGTTGCAAATTAGAGTATACTACTCCCTCCATTTCGGATAATTCAGGTCACTTTGACCGGATACGAGTTTTAAGAATTATAATGAAAAGTGAGTTGAAAAATTTAGTGGAATGTGGGTCCTACCTTTATATATTAGTTTTATAATAAAATGTGAGTAGGAATGAGTTAGTGGAATATGGAGTCCACTACCAAAAATAGTAAAAGTGAAGTGGGATAAATTATATGGGACGGACCGAAATGGAAAAGTTGGAGGAATTATTTGGGACGGATGGAGTAATTTTTTCTTATTTTTTAAGGATAAATTAATTTTTACTTTCCCATCTGCCATCAAGACGGGCGAATGCCTTCCCTTTGATGGCCTAAAGGACGCTCCGCTTGAGAGTCTTACCAATCTAGAGCTGCAGTCGTCCTGATTGAATCAAAGAAAGCGGAGTAATGGAATATTCTCTGGTTCTGACAATTGGACTAGACGAGTGCAGGTTCGAATCCTGCCCTCGCTTAGCTATACTTCATTAAAATCAGAGTAAATACAAAAAAATCAGAGAAGGGAGCAAAACAAAACTTGCCCGGAGTCCATGCAATTTTTGTCCTCTTCAACTCCCATACAAAGCGCGGCCTCGCCGGGGCTGTCGCTACCTTCCATCTCTATCTCTCCTTCGTTTTTTGCTTATTTCCAAATTAAACGAGAATTGGTCTCCCCAATTTAAATCTCCCAAACAGAGAACCCAATTTCTCCTCCCATCTCCAATTTCTATGTCTCGATGTCGTTTGTAAGATAAATCTTTGTTTTTTATTTGTATATCTGTCTTTTCTGATTTAGACGCCAATGAAACCACAAGTGAAGAAACTTTTAATGAACTTGACAAGCTATCCATGGGGCATATTGCAGTTAGTACTATTCCTTCTCTGTTTTTCGCTTTGTTGCCTGAATTCATATACATTTATTTGATTATTGTATTGTGGAATGATGTACATTTGCTTAACAACTCTGAATTGTGTGGGCATTTTTGGCAGCTACGTATTGGGTTTCTTTCGTTACGTATTATCTCCTGTGGCGATCGTACAGGCATGTTTCGAAAATGAGAGCCGAAGCCCTTATGTCTCCTGAAGTGAAAAACGAGCAGTTTGCTGTTCTTGTTCGAGACATACCTGCTCCCGAGAAAGGTCAAAGCATTAACGAACAGGTGGAGTCGTATTTTAAGGCAATCTATCCAGATACATATTACAAGGCAATGGTGATCACAAACAATAAAGTTTTACTTGCTTCGACACTCTTTTGCATCTCTCCATCAATGTTTTGATTCGCCATAGTCTTTCTCTAGGTGTGTGCGTGTTTTCTCACCGGACATTTAGTGATCATATCGCGTATTGTAACTTGTCACCTTTTTCTCTCAGGCCAACAAGATTTATGCAGAGTTGGATGGATACAGAAAGAAGCTTGCGCGTGCGGAAGTCATCTATGCCGAGTCTAAAGGGACTGCTAACCCTGAAGGAACGAGGCCGATTACTAGAGCTGGATTTATGGAGTTTATAGGTAAAAAGGTTGATGCACTAGAGTACTATGATAAAAAGATAAGAGAGATGGTTCCAAAGTTAGAATCCGAGCAAAAGATCGCCCTGAAAGACAAACAACAATCTGCAGCTGTGGTTTTCTTCAATAACAGGGTAACTGCAGCAGCCGCTGGACGATGTCTGCATAATAATGTTGGATAAATGGACTGTCATGGATGCTCCCGAGGCTCGCCAGTTGCTATGGACCAATCTTTCCAAGAATTTCTACTAGAGACTGGTCCGGCAATATGTCGTCTATTTCATAGTGTTTCTCACCATCTTCTTTTACATGACACCTATTGGGTTGATTTCAGCGCTGACTACTTTAGCTAACCTGGAGAAGTTGGTCCCCTTCTTGAAACCAGTGCTGGAACAGACTACGATCAGAACAATCCTCGGGGCTTACTTGCCTCAGATTGCGCTTATAATATTCTTGGCACTATTGCCAAGTTTCTTGTTGTTCCTATCCAAGGCCGAGGGCATACCTTCACAGAGTCATGCGGAAAGGGCTGCCTCCGGGAAGTACTACTGTTTCTCGGTGCTGAACATATTCATTGGTGTCACAGTAGGTCACACACTTTTCGATTCGTTCAAAGATATTGAGGATGATCCAAACAGTGTATTCGATGTACTAGCAGCAAGTCTTCCAGGAAGTGCTACATTCTTTTTGACTTTTGTGGCTCTGAAGTAAGACTCTTTTGCCTTTCTTATCTAGTTGTGGTTTATTTCTTCTAACTGAGTCCGTCATTTCTTGCACCTGTTTTTTTAAAAAAATTCCAAGGGTTCAACATAGAAAAAAAGAGAGGGTCTTTTCTTGACAAATCCTTTTGTTTTGTACTCATGATTTACATCTTATTTTGAGTTGGCCTGTTGTGGTGAAATTGAACATCATCTCCATAATATATCTTCTTGTCTATGGCTTGTAGACAGACTCAAATGCGCTACTGACTTTGTGCCTTCAGGTTCTTTGTCGGATATGGGCTTGAGTTATCATGAATAGTTCCTTTAATAATATTTCATCTAAAGAAGAAGTGTCCCTGCAAGAGTGAAGATGAATTGAAAGAAGCTTGGGCTCCGGGAGATCTTAACTATGGGACTAGATTTCCAGATGATATGCTTATTCTGACAATCGTTCTCTGCTATTCTGTCATAGCCCCGGTAATCCTTCTATTCGGATTGTTGTACTTTGGTTTGGGATGTCTTGTTAACTATACTTCTAAAATGTTACAATACCAAGATGTTTTATGTTCATATTTCAGCTACTAACTCTTCATGCCTCTACTATTGTAATATATTCAGCTCTTTTTGTCATTTTGGACATCCCAACTTAATAGAATGATTTCATTTTAACATTTATAGAACAATTACAAATTTGGTACACATTTGGAATAGTTGGTTTAAGTAAAGACTTAGGAGGAAATGGAATATGTAACACATGTTAGATCTGGGGAAATTAAATAGATGATTATGTAACAACACATGGTGGATCAGCAACCCACTAACATGATTTCAACAGTAATGTGCAGCAACTTGAATCAAAATGATCATTGTCCCTTGGATTTCTTCCATGCTCCATGGCCACCATAATATATTGCTCCCGATTGAAGAGCACAGGTCCAAGGCATGGCTGGAAATGAAATACGATTTAAATAATTTGGGACAAAGGGAGTAATTAATAATTTTACAATTAAACTAAAACACAAAATAAATTTGAAATGAAGGGTGAAAGAAAGTAAAGTGGAATAGAAGACCTTGAGATGTAAGGAGCATATGAATGGAAGTTATTTGGAACTTATGAAATGCAGAGACAGATTAGTACTGCTGGTGAGACCCTCTTCTTGAATCTTATTCTTGAAGCTTTTAATTGTATCCTCATCACCACGAAAATATACAGTGAGTCGAAGGCTCTCATTACCAAACTCCTCTTGTTCCACTAATGTTCTCATTGCTGAAATGGTCGAAGATGCGCTGCAATATCTCAACTCAATACTTTTGAGCGTTGCTATATCTCCTATGCCTGAAGGGAAGTCAATCAGTTTAGACAAATCTTTTAGATAAAGATATTTGAGGACTGGAAAATGGGAGTTGTCAGCATTCCAACAAACTAAATCACCACAACCATCAATAGTCAAGGTTTTCAACTGACAGAACTTGCCCTCAACGGGAGTCCAAACAGATCCAGTGACTGAATTTCGAAACAATAAAAGCATTTCAAGATGGGGCAACGATCCGACCATCATTGTCAACTCTTCCCAATCAACACCACAACAACCACTTAAACGCAACACCCGAAGAGAACTTGGGAAACTGAGGCTCGTAGCAAACTCACGCCACTTGGAATTGCCATTGAATTGCAATGCTAGGTATTGCAGCTGACGGAGGCAGCCAAGATTGCAGGGACAATAATACAAACTTTCTTCACCACAATAGGATAACCGTAGTTCTCTGACATTGGAGATTCTCTTGCAAACCTCTTCACTAAGCCTGAAATTCTCCACTTTCAAAAGTTTGTATAGATTTCTCATAACCAACTCATTTGCTTGGTCTACAGGAAGAGGATCAATGAGACAAATTGGGTCGACCTCGATCCGTCTAAGCTGTAGCATCTCCCAAATCCCGTAAGGTGCAATCACTTTTGATTGATCTGGTACAATTATTGTTAATATTTGCAGATTCCAAAGCAATGATATCGATGAGGGAAGATAATAACGAACCGGGTGAGGGATATAAACTAGATACAAATTAAGATACTGCAAGTTAACTTGTCTAAAAATAAGCTCACTTGTTAATGTGGTAACAACCTTACTCAATGTTCTCAACAATTTCAAGTCATGCATATTGTTATTGTTGCTTATCAGGCAACAAACTGGAGCATCAGAGGATATCGTTTCATGCTTCACCACTCCACTGATTACAACCCGACGCTCCCTAGTTATGGCTCCTGCAGTTTCAAACACAGATAAAAACTCCTCTTCCTTAGCAGTCTGTAAACACATTTCTCTTACTATATCATGTACTTTAAATGTAGCTATGGCTCCTTTATAGTCCCACATATCCACTAATATGAGATTTCTCATAAAGAGATCCAATAAATAATCTGCTGCAACCTCTTCCAATATGCGATCATCAAAATGTTCTATAAATCCTTCAGCGATCCAAAGTTTAAGAACATCTTGCGCGTTAATCTCTTCATCTTCTGGAAATGCTCCAAGGATTAGGAAACATGGCTTTAGATGAGCAGGCAAGTATCGATAACTCAAAGATAATACATTCAAGCATTGCTCATAGTTCCCTGTAGAATACAAAATTGATTGTGCAACGTTCTCCCAGTAGGCTAGAGCCGTTGTGGACTTCCTGAGATGGCCTCCGACAACCACAATTGCTAGGGGAAGTCCTTTGCACCGTGCAACTATCTTCCTTGCAATCTCCTCCAACTCAGGAGGGCAACGCCCTTGATGCTTTGCAAATGCATTTTGACAAAATAGATGCCAACTATTGTCCTCATCAAGAAAACTCATTGCAATACCATAACCATTCTCTCCCAAGTGATAAGCTACATCTACAAGCCTAGTAGTCACAACAACTCGGCTTCCATTTTTTGTATCCGGAAACAAGGATTTCACATTCATATCATCCCAGACTTTGAGGTTCCACATATCATCAAGAACAATCAAATACCTATGTCCGTATAAACTCTTGTATAACCTTTCTCGCATCTCATCAACAGTTCCACTAGTGGATCCCCTCACACAAGACAAGAGTTGTGCCAAAATTTTGTGAATGCTATAATCTTGAGATATTGTTGCCCAGAGGCAAACATCAAAGTGTTGCACGATATATGGGTGATGAAATGCATTTATGGCCAGAGTAGTCTTACCGATTCCCCCCATGCCTTGGATGGGGATGACTTGCCGACTCAAGGGACCTCTGGCGAGCAGAACCAGAAGTTTATTTAAGATATCATCAAATCCGACTATGGAAGAGGTGAGAAGAGGCGTTGACTGGGCTGCTGCTGCTGCTATTGATGTATGTGTTGACTGCTCCAACATTCCACTTGGCGCTATCAGCAGGAGGAAAAAGGCGTTTAATGCCTTTCTTCTCATGTAATGTAGTTTTTCGCTTACTTTGTGCAGATCCAGCAGGAAACGAGATGATCGTGTGTTTCCACAACGGATCTGATCCACAATATGTGCTTCGATCACATCTTCTGCCTCTTGAGCTGCACGAGCAATTCGCATCTCTAAAGCTTCCGTTGTTTCTCTTATGGCTCCATGGGAATAGTTGTAGCTTTTCAAGAAATCGATCAGGAAAGAGACCCTTCCCCAAAGAGGTTGAATCTGTTCTTCCTCGAAGGAAAAGTTATGGTTGGGGTGATTGCGGATAAGGCGTAGATTATTTTGAAGAGAGACTAGAGCTGCGAAAGCTGCTGCCATGGAAAGATCTCTGATTTCTGGTCTCTTTTGAGGTAAGACTGAGATTGATCTGGCTTGTTCAATTGATGAGACTGAGATTATAAACTGACCACAGCATGGTTTGGAAAAAGTCAATTATGACCCATTATTTGATAAGATTATGAAATGACCTCAGCATGGCTTGTACAACGAATAGTCAACTATGATGATCCATTAATTTCATACTCCATCTATCTACAATATAACACTCCTTCCATCCTATAAAAATATGTGCACTTTTTAACTTTGTCCGTCCCACAAAAATATATGTATTCCATTTTTGAAAATTTATACTCCCTCCGTCCACTATTACGAGTCTCATTTATAGACAACACGAGCTTTAAGAACTGTTAAAAAAAGTGGGTGAAAAAAGGATCTCACTTGTATATATTAGTTTTAAATGAAATGTGAGTGAAATGAGTTAGTGGAAGGTGGGACCATATTACTATTTATGGTAAAAGTGAACCAGGACTCCCATTCGCGGACGGACTAAAATGGAAAAACGGGACTCCTATTCACGGACGAAGGGAGTATATCAATTTAATAATGTAGTACTATCCACTAACACTACTCTAACTATCATTCTTCTCCTCTCTCTTACTTTACTATACCATCCTCCTCCATTCTGTTACTTTACTAATTTTATCTTATTTTCGTGTCATACCTATTGCCCATATTTTTATGGGATAAAGGGAGTAATACTTTATCAGCTTGTCATAAAGAAATTATTTTTATAATTTCTATTTTATCAATGATATTAACTTTTATAAAATTATTTTTTTTACAAAATTATTACTCCCTCCGTCCCAGATAATTTGTGACACTTTGACTCGGCACGAGTTTTAAGAAATCTAATGGAAAGTGAGTTGAAAAGGTTGGTGGGATGTGGGTTCTACTTTTAAAGTATTAGTTTTATAATAAAATGTGAGTAAGAATGAGTTAGTGGAATATGGGGTCTACTACCAAAAATGGTAAAAGTGAAGTGGGATAAATTATGTTGGAACAGACCGAAATGGAATACTAAGACGAATTATCCGGGACGGAGGGAGTAATAAATAATCAAATGATTATTTATAAAAGTATTTAGATATATCTTTTAGTGTCCTATTATATGTAAACCCACTCCTTATTGTCGAATAGCAGAACTAAATCCAAGTAAGGTTTTTAGATCTAGTTTTTTATGGATGAGATGCAGCGATATATAAATTATTTTCTCCTTCATCACGAGCCTATTTTACATCTACCTGGGGCAAATAAGTCATAAAATATTAGGAAGATTTAACTTCATTCCAGAATATATTACTTCATTCCAGTATGTTTTTACTTCATTTCAATACGATTATTATTTTATTTCAGTACAATCAGACGATTTTTTTGTCGCGTACCGCTCTTTCTCTCTGTGTCACGATGCTGGTAACAAAATGGAATGATAGCCTAATTGAATAGTGTAATAAGCACGTGGAATGATGTAATAATCTATTTGAATGAATTATGTATAGAAGCATTTAAAGTCCTTCTGAAATGAAGTAAAAACATTGTCCAATAAGGTAATAACGTTTTTGAATGAAGTAATAAACCTACTGGAATAAATTATCATTTTAAAAGTACGAATAAAGTAAAAACCTAGTTCAAAGAATTTGAATAAAACATGTGTTGAATCATTTCAAAACATACTAGAAGTAAAAACATATTTTAGTTTCAAGGTATTACGTATCAGAATGAACTATTAAACCTGCTAGAAGGAAGTAAAATGGGCTTATAATGAAGACCGAAATAATTTACACATCGGTGAATCTCATAAAAAAAACTAGATCTAATGGCCCTAAGGCGCGAAGTATCATACCATGCACGAAATACTGACAAGAATTAATTGTTTTTCCTTTTTATAGTTATATTCGCTTTTGTATCTATTAAGATTAATTAGTAGTATCATATTGTTTTTATGCATAAATATGTATGTGATTTTTATATTTTACTAGTAAAATTACGTTCATTGTCATATAAAATGACAATTAAAATTTGTTATTTAATTCTATTTAACAAATTATGTGATACATAATTATATTGTGAAATACATATGGAAAAAAAGGCTATTTCATTGATTTGTCAATAGTAATTACACATGGAAATCCATACAGAGAATCACTATCAGTTGATCGCCGGAGCTTTGCAGAGGGGGCAGAAGTTCTCGCCGCAGACGAGCCACCGCCGTATGCAGTCGGGATGAAACTCGCGGCGGCAATCCAATGTTGTCACCAATCCACAGTACATATCATCGAGACATATGCAACAAACCTCTTCTTCATCTTGATCCGTATCGTCGCGGCGACGTGTCTTGAAACAAGAGAGAACGTCAGCTTCAGATTGAGGTGGCGTTGTGGCAACGTTAACCAACCAGACCCTGACCACGGCGTCGTAGCCTTCAAAGTGCAAGACCTTAAGAGTAACTCCATCATGTGCTGCTGCTTGATCCCAACCGTACATCATCGTCGCGTACTCCTCTAACTCCTCCGCGCCCACTGGCCACCGTAAAATCGCTACCGGCTCAACCTCAAGAGTATATGTCTGTTCCATCGCCATTGGTTTTGGTATGAAATTTGATAGAGAAAGAGAAGCTTTAGGGTTTTGAGAAGTGTGACGAATGGCGTGAGCTTTGAAGATATATATAAGTTGCTTTAGCTCAAATTCAATTAATAATTTGGGAAGAATATCTGATTTTGTGTTTCATTATGGAAATTTTAATGATTGAGACTCACATGGAAAGTAACTTTTGTTTCCATAATTGAAATTGAAATTTGATTTTTCAGGTAGATTCTATCTAATGGAGATACTTTCCTTATTTATAATAATATGAAGAATAATTTATTCAAGTGTGACAATTTAATTGAAGGCTATATCTTACAAAACAAATTTTGAAATAAAAAATTGAAACTTTTTTAATATGGAAGGAAATTTACAATAGCCAAGTCAAGGAGAGAGAGAGAGGATATGTGTTGATTGAAGAGATTGCATATAACTAAATCATTGACATTACCATAACTGAAAGTGTTCTCTTAAATTCGTACTAAATTTTAGTTACTATTTCTCGATTTATGCGTGTCATCCTTGCGCAGAGGCCATGCTAATCTTCTCTGTATCGTTCCAATTTTATCGGGTGTCCCCGAAGGGACATAAATTTTAGTTACTAAGTGGCGTCTTTTACTCAATTTTGACCTTTTGGGATAATTGGCGTCTCCACTATTATTGACATGCTTTGTTGTTTAGTTGGGTTTGGGTTCGGATTTGGATTTGTTAATGTCAAAGTCGATATAATTTTACTTATTTATTATATCAAGATCAATTTAATCAAACCGTCAACTTATCTTAAGGTCATAATGCCATAGAGTAGTATTTATTCTACTAAAACAAATTATAACTACATAGTGTTTTATGTTTTATTTTTACTAATCATATTTATTCAAAAATTAAACTACTCTTCAATTCCATCAAACATAGAAATTGTATGAAAATATACTCAAGAATAACGGAGAGCTAGGATTTTGACGTTGAAAATTTATGTAAAAGAGACGTGGTAAGGATCCTTTATATTTTTCCTCATTCTTTTTTTACATAATTTGATTAATCTATAGAGTATCAAACATATGTATTGTTGGATAAAATCATGACTTTGATCGAAGCGCATATAATTGTATTAATACATCTCTCAACAAATCCAAGAATCGATGAAACAATAAGATTAAATCGTTTAGTTCAAAGAATTACTATTACATTAGCAATAAAAGTTGCCAATTTTTTTTTTTAAAAAGAAAAAGTTGCTATTATAACTAGTTCGTCAATTGATACTAAGGGCATGCTTGGTATGATGGAATGGAATGGTGGAAAGGAATGTGATTCCTACTTTCATTCTATTCATTTGCTTGGTGTGATGGAATGAATGAGTGAATGGATGAAAATGCAAAGGAAATCCAAGGAAATTGACATTTCATTCCTATCTTCATTCCATTCCACCCTGCATTCCATTCCACCCTCATTCCATTCCATCATACCAAGCATGCCCTAAGAGAATCTAGCATTAAGTGAAGTGGCTCCTTGATTGCTGTGGCTTTGCAGAGGGGGCAGAAGTTCTTACCGCGGACCAGCCACCTCCGTATGCAGTCCGGATGGAACTCGTGCCTGCAATCCAAACTAGTCACTGATTCTCGGTACAGATCGTCTAGACATATGCAACAAACTTCTTCTTCATCTTGGTCGGTTTCGTCGCAGCAACGTGTCTTGAAACTGGAAAGGACGTCGTCTTCGGGCGAATCCACGTGGTCGTCGGTGTTGGTTACGGTCCAGACGCGGATATGCAAACCATAGCAATTGGGAAGAAAGGAAGAGAAGCCGGGAGGAGGGGTGGCTTCAAAGGGCAAGATCTCAACGGTAGTTCCTTCATGTTGGGCTAATTCATTAAACCTCGTCGCTGTCGTTTCGTATTCCTCCATGCTCCATGGCCACCATAAAATTGTTTCCGATTCAAGAGCGCGTGTCTCTGTCTCTGTTGCATCCATCGCCTTTGATCTTTGGGAGAAATTTGTGAGCGGGAGAATTTGGTGTTTAGAGAAGTATGAGGAATGAGGCGAGAGGTTGATAAGTTATATATAGTCGCTTCAGCCTAAATATTTTGGTAAATATCTGATTTTGCGTTTTGATTATGGAAATTTTCATTATCAAGATATGGAGAGTAGCTTTAGATTAGCTTTGGGAAATTAAACAAACAAAATAAACGATATCTTCTGTTTGGATATGATTACTATCCAAGAAATAGTAGTACTACATAAACTACTTTATACTTTTCAAATTTTCGTTGTGGTTGCACTCTGGCTAATTAGATAAATATTAATCATTTGTCAACTCGATTCTAAGTAAGGCGATTATTTCCTTATTTATTATATGAAGATAATTTATTTAATCATAGCGTGACAAAAGCAAATATTTATTTGAAGGCCATGTTTTATAATTTATGCTACTAAAACAAATTCAGAAATAAAATGTGGAACTTTTACTCTAATAAAAGGGAATTTATCAATAGTCAGATATTTACCGTAACTACTTTTTGTATTTTTGTATAGTAAAAATGTTAAAGATTATTTATTTGGGAGGTGAACAACTTCACACTTAACAAGTCGAATAAATCAAGTGATATTAGAACATATGTTAGTTTTACAAAAGAAATTTGCGTGCATTGGTCAAAATCATGATTAAAAACGTTGACCGTTACAATTTAATGGAAAAGTTAGTTTTGGACCGATTGTGATCCGAGTTGAAATGTTTGGGATGCGAAAATTAAAAAGATAATGTCTAGGATTAATTCGTTAAATGTGCGTATGTTTAGAACCAATTTTGGCATTTACTCTTATTATAATGTGTTTTTTTGGTACACAAGTCCAAGATAGTATTTCATATTACCAACTACTATTGTAATATACTCTGCCTCTGCTACTGTAATATAGATTTCAGCTCTTTTTGTTATTTTGGATCGTGCCAACTTAATAGACTGATTTCATTTAATCACTGTTAAATAAATATTACAAATTTAAAACTCATTTTTCACTATATTATTGGAATAACTGTATTAAGTTAAGGCTGTGGAGTACTGGGGTATGTAACACCCCAATAATATTATGTTGGATCTAAGGAAATTAAATAAACCAAAAATGTAGTTGGGCCTCATGAAAGTACATCGTTATTCCTAAAAGCTCATTGGACCACCTTTACCAATGTTTTTAAGCCCAGCACAAAAAGATGAATTTTCATATGCCACTAATTTAAGAAGATTATTATTGTGAGTATAATTATACTCCCTCCGTCCACGATTAAATGTCCCGTTTCTAAAGGGCGCGAGTTTTAAGAAAGTGGTTGAGTGTGTAATAAATGGAGTGTGATAGTGGAATTTGGGACCCACTTGATTGCATTGCAGTTTTGAATTAAAGTGTAAAATCTGTTTTTTGTTTAAGTTTCATTTAAAATTTTCATTATTCACAATTTTATTTATTCCTAATTTTCAACAATAGATAAAGATGATAACACAAAATTCATAAACAAAGCTTTCCATTCCATAACCTACGAAAATTGTTTCAAATACAGAGGGGGAATCTGAAAAATTTCAATTTCCCTCTTAGACATTTTAGAGGGAAATTTGAACTAAATTTTGGACTTTCAAACTCCCTATAAATACATTAACAATGTGCATTTAACACAACTCCTATCAACCTCCAAACTCAAAAAACTCCCAAAAAAGTGGCATTACATTTAAATTAGCATTTCCCTCAAAAAAATTTCATCATTGGGATGGATGATGATCAGCCAAGGCAGTCACAGGTCCTAACCAGCAATATGAAGAACTTGGTGGTGCAGTTCCTCCTCAAGCACAGCCACGTAGGAGTGCTCAGAAGAGGTGCTGTTATGGAGGCAGCAGGGGAGTTTAGCATCAGCAGAAAGACAGTATACAGGCTGTGGAAGGTAGCAAAAGATCAGATGCAGAGGGGGGAACCTGCAATCATGGAAGGAAAGCTTAAAGGATATCAACATGCAGATAAGTTAAATCTTGATGAAGATAAGGTCAGAAATCTATCAACACTTCAAAGGTCTTCAATTAGAACCATGGCATGTAATTTGTCTGTCAGCAAGACCACAATTCATAACTGGATTAAGCAAGATAAACTAAGGCCTCATACAAATGCTATCAAACCTGCCTTGACTGAGCTTAATAAATTAGCTAGGTTGAAATGGTGTCTTACTCAACTTCAGCCATCCATAACTCAAGGAAAAGTTCATTTTCATGGCATGCACAATATAGTCCATATTGATGAAAAATGGTTCTATATGACCAAGACATCAGACATGTATTACCTCTTGCCGGATGAAGATGAGCCATATAGGTCATGCAAGTCAAAGAGGTACATCACCAAGGTGATGTTCATGTGTGCTGTTTCTAGGCCACAATTTGACAGTGAGGGGCAGCCCACATATGATGGTAAAGTGGGAATATTTCCCTTCACTGAAGCTGTTCCAGCTCAAAGGAAATCAAAGAATAGAGATAGAGGGACCTTGGAAACAAAGCCAATTACAACACTGAACAAGGAAGTGATGAGGGGCTGCATCATCCACAAGGTATGCAATTTTTTCATACTATCAGATCTTACCAACTTAGTATAGATCATCATTTAGTTCATTAAGTGTTTTTCATGGCAGATCATACCTGCAATTAAGGCCAAGTGGCCTGATTGGGCAAGTAAGGAGATATACATACAACAAGACAATGCTACACCACATATAACTGCCAAAGATCCAGAATTTCAGGCTATTGCCAACTCAGATGGATTTAAAATCCATCTGATTTGTCAACCACCAAATTCACCTGACACTAACATATTAGACCTAGGATTTTTTAGGGCTATACAGTCACTGCAGCATCAGAAACCATGCAGGAATGTGGATGAACTGGTGGAAAATGTATGCAAGGCTTATGAAGAGCTGACACCTCAGACCCTCAACAGAGTTTTCCTCTCCTTGCAGGCTTGCCTCACCCAGATCCTACAATTCAGAGGGGACAACAGCTACAAAGTTCCACACATGAACAAGGATAGGCTTGAAAGAACAGGGGGACTACCCAATGTGTTAGAAGTGGATGAAGATCTTGTGAGAGAGGTGCTGGAGTACCTAAGGCAGCCAGAGAACAATGATGGTTCAGGGTATGACATTGGGCCTCTAACTGATGCATTTGGCTTCTAGGTTTGGGGCTGTGTTTTTGGTTTTTTGATCAGGCCCTAAGGTTTTTGGAATAGGTGGTCTGATGTTTTTGCTTTTTTGGTGTATATAAATAGTGCAAAGATCATGTAATGCATATTTTTAGCTTTTGAATGTAAGGCAGGGCAGGGACACAACTAACAGAATCCACAATACTTTTCCCTCAGAAAAATTTCATCATAGGGCAGGAAATCAAGCCTCCAAACCTTGCAAAGGGGTGGCTTGACACAACTTAAGCACAACCAACAGAATCAACCACCAACAATATGAGCCAACACAATATGATCACCATAAACAAATTCCACACCAAATCAGTGAACATAGAAGTAAGCAACACTTTTTCTTCAGATAAATTTCATCATAGGGAAGTAAATCAAGCCTCCAAACCTTACATAGGGGTGGCTTGACACAACTTAAGCACAACCAACAGAATCAACCACCAACAATATCAGCCAACACAATATGATCACCATAAGCAGATTCCACACCAAATCAGTGAACATAGAAGTAAGCAACACTTTTCCCTCAGAAAAATTTCATCATAGGGCAGTACATCAAGCCTCCAAACCTTGCAAAGGGGTGGCTTGACACAACTTAAGCACAACCAACAGAACCAACCACCAACAACAACAGAAGCCACGCAAAATCAGTGAAAATCATCACAAAAATTTCATCATAGGGCAGGCTTAAGCAACAATAATGGAACAATACATGCTCTCAGACAATATTTCATCATAGGGCATGCTTATTGGACAATAATCGAACACCACAAGCAAACAATACAGCCTATCATAAAAATTTCATCATATGGCTGTGATTAAACCTCCAAACCCTAAATTGAGGGTGGCAAAATCACAGAAACAACACACCTCGGAAACCCACAAACCCCAAACTCAATCAGCCTCCAAACCCTAAATAGGGGGTGGCTAAATCACAGAAACACCAAAGTCAGTAAAAACTCACATTTTAGAGTAGATCGGCCATGCCAGGCAATAGCATGACCAAAAACTCCTTGAACCACTCCTCCTCCGAGATACGCCTCTTCCTCCGTCGATTTGGAAGCGGCGTTTCAGGTACTTCAACTTCGAAACCCTCAGAAATGGCTTCGAGATCCGGAGTTTCAGGGAGCAACGAGGACTGGGATTCCATCCACGAATCCAATTCGAGCTCAGGGGTTTCGAGAACCACGGTCTCCTGTGAATCAGTCTTCTCCCACGAGTATGTGGGGATTGTGACGGTATGAGTGGCAATAGGAGCCGAGATCGTTCCCTCCGAGGTGTTAAAGATCCACTCTGGAGGAGGAGACCACAGAGGAAGAGGCGACGAGGGGTTAGGGTTTCCGATTGATTCTCGGATAGAGAGAGGGGTTAGGGTTTCCGGAGGCGTGCGATCCATCTAGACAAAGAGAGGAGGAGGAGGTATTCGACGGCGAGAAGGAGGCGGCGGCGGGTTAGAGAACTAGGGTTCTGCGTGAGAGAGCGAGAGAGAGAATATAGAAGAGGGTAAATGAGAAGGAGGCGGCGGCGGGTTAGAGATCTAGGGTTCTGCGTGAGAGAGCGAGAGAGAGAATATAGAAGAGGGTAAATGATTGAAGGGAGTGAGAAGGTGGGAGGAGATGTAAAAGTAATGGCATGTGTGTAAATAGAGTAAGAAAATGAGGGTATGAATAATGTCCAAAAATAGTAAGGAGAACCGGGACTCTTATTCGTGGACGGACGAAAATGGAAAAACGGGACATTTAATCGTGGACGGAGGGAGTAAATGAAATCCTAGAGCTGTGCATCCATATTTTATGGGTAAACTAATTTTAATGTGAATATAATCATAAATAAAATCCTAGAGCTGTAAATCCAAATTTTAAGGGGAAACTAAATTTTCAAAGTTGATTATATGTCTCCAATTAATGATTCCACACAATAATACTCCCTCCGTCCCAGTTTTATAGTCACATTTTCCATAAAAGTCCGTCCCACATTTATAGTCACATTTAGAATTTTTCATATTTGGACATAAAATTTTACCCCATTATTCACTAAAATTACACTCAAATGTCATTATCAACATAAAAATAAATCAAAACAAAAATAAAAAACCAAAAAGTCAACAAGGGACCCACCTTCAACCAACTCACTTAATTTATTACACACTCTTTCATCTCACTTCATTTATTACACACTCCACCATCTCACTCTTCCATCTCACTTCATTTATTACACACTCCACCATCTCACTTCATTAATTACACATTCCACCAATTCCTTAAAACTCGTGTCCTAACTAAATGTGACTATAAATGTGGGACGAAGGGAGTAATTATTATTTTTACTTTTTCTGTCTTTAAGGAAAATGACCTTCTTGATGGCACAATATCTTACACAATTTTATTTTGTTTGTTTGACTAAGAGAATAAAGTAGTACTCTCTCCATTCCATTGAAGATTGACTCACTTTTCTTTTTAATTTGTCCCAACCAAGATGACTCATTACTAAAAATAGAAACCCATTTATCTCTACTTTATCCCTTTCTCTTACTTTACTCTTTCCACTTAACACACAAAATAAAGTTGCATAAAATCTCGTGCCGCCCAAGATAGGAGTCATCTTCCTTGAGACGGAGGAAGTAAGAAAGAGTGAATAAAGTAGAAATAAAATTATTTCTATTTATAAATATGATAATAAAATTGTACAGTAAGTTATTATTACTATATTGTCCTTATAATTATTATTATTATTATAAGTAATTATAATTCATGATATTTAAAGATATTACTAAGAGCATCTCCAATGGCGGACTTCCCGTCGCCTTCGGAGAGGCTTCCGGGATGTCCGTCGGGGAAAGGGGCCATTATGGCACGGAGAGGAGGACGCGGACGTCCCATGAGGACACAGGAAGGGCGGGCGGATGTCTGCCATTGTGGCGACGCGCGGACATCCGGTATTTTAATTTTTTTTGATTTAAAAAAACTCTATATATACGGCTCGTTGAATATTTTTCCATCCGATTTCATATCGAAATTTTAATTTCGTAACGTAAATTGAATATTTGTGAATTATTTTAATTGCGGGAAGGGCGGATTGTGCAGTGGGAAGTCCTTATGACGTGGGAGGAGGTGTATTTGAGAAAGGCGACGGAAGGGCGGCGGGAAAGTCCGCCCATTGGAGATGCTCTAAAATAATAATTAATGATACACCAAGATTAATTCTCTTAGATTAAAGAATTACTAAATTGAACAAATAAAAGTTTTCCAAATACACATAAAAAGCACTATTTCATTCAAGAGTCAACACATGAAAATCCATACATCTCAACATAAGCTAACATTCAAACAAAGAGTGAAATCACTATCAAATGATCGCCTGTTCTTCTGCTTGAGGGTGCAGAAGTTCATGCGGCGGACAATCCATCGACCACCATTTGCAGTCGACGTGAAACTGGAAACATCTTGCGACGTCGGTGCGGCAGCATATGGGAAGAGAGTCGGTCAGGCAAGATCTCAACAGTAACTCCTTCACACTCATCATTGTCCTTTGCTCCATAATATTGCTTCAGATTGAAGAGCACGGGTCCTAGCCACGGCCGAAATGAAATACAACGACTTAAATAACTTGGGACAAATGGAGTAATTAATAGTAGTAATTTTATAATTAAACTAAAACACAATAATTTTGAAATGAAGGATGACAGAAAGTTAAGTGGTATAGAAGACCTTGAGATGAATGGAAGTTATTAGCAACTGATGAGATGCAGAGACAGATTAGTACTGCTGGTGAGACCCTCTTCTTCAACCTCCTTCTTGAAGCTCTCCATTGCTTCCTCGTCACCCCGAAAATGTATAGTAAGTTTAAGGCTCTCATTACCAAGCTCCTCTTGCTCTACCAATGTTCTCATTGCGGAAATGCTCGAAGATGCGCTGCAAAATCTCAACTCAATATATTGGAGCGTTGCTATTTCTCCTATGCCTGAAGGGAACTCAATCAATTTACACAAATCTTCTAGAAGAAGTTCTTGGAGAACTGGAAAATGGGAGTTGTCAGCATTCCAACAAACTAAATCACAACTACCATCAATATCTAAGTATTTCAAGTGACCGAATTTGCCCTCAACAGAGGTCCAAACAGATCCAATGACTGAATTTTGTAGCAATGAAAGCTTTTCAAGATGGGGCAATGATCCAACCATCATTGTCAACTCTTCCCAATCAACACCACAACCACTTAAAACCAGCACCTGAAGAGAACTTGGAAAAGTGAGGCTCGTAGCAAACTCACGCCACTTGGAATTGCCATCAAACTGCAATACTAGGCATTCCAGCTGTTGGAGGCAGCCAAGATTGTGGGGACAGTAATGCCAATTTACTTCATCACAATAGGATAACCGTAGGTCTCTGACGGTGGGAATTCTCTTGACAACCTCTTCACTAAGCCTGAAATTTTCCACTTTTAAAAGTGTGTATAGATTTCTCATAACCATGCGATTTGCTTCATCCACAGGAAGAGGATCAATGAGACAAATCATGTCGACCTCAATCTGCCTAAGATGTAGCATCTCCCAAATCCCATAAGGTGCAATTACTTTTGATTGATTTGGTACATAAATTTTTAGTATTTGCAGATTCCAAAGCAATGATATCGACGAGGGAAGATAATAAAGAAACCGGCGAGGGATATAAACAAGACTCACATTAAGATACCGCAAGTTAACTTGCTGAAAAATAGACTCACTTATGAATGTCGTAGCAACGTTACTCAACGTTCTCAACAATTTCAAGTCATTCAGATTGTTTATACTGTAACGACCTCAGTTGCATATCAGACAACGAACTGGGGCATCCGTGGTTATTGTTTCATGATTCACCTCTCCGTTGATTAAATGCCGACGCTCCCTAGTTATGCCTCCTGAAGTTTCAAACACTGATAAAAACTCCTCTTTCTTGGCAATTTGTAGGCACAATTCTCTTACTAGATCATGTACTTTAAATGAATGTAAGTATCCCTTATAGTCCAAACTATCTGATAATATGAGATTTCTCATATGAAGATCCCATAAATAACCCACTGCAATATCTTCCAATATGCGATTATCAAAATGTTCTATAAATCCTTCAGCAACCCAAATTTTAAAAACATCTTGTCTGTAAATCTTTTCATCTTCTGGAAATGCTCCAAGGAGTAGGAAACATGGCTTTAGATGAGCAGGCAAGTATCGATAACTCAAAGATAACACATTCAAGCATTGCTCGTCGTTCCCCGTAGAATACAAAATTGAATGTGCAACAATCTCCCAGTAGGCTAGAGCAGTTGGGGACTTCCTGAGATGGCCTCCGACAACAACAATTGCTAGGGGAAGTCCTTGGCACCGTGCAACTATCTTCTTTGCAGTCGCCTCCAACTCAGGAGGGCAACGTCCTTGCTGCTCTGCAAATGCATTTTGACAAAATAGATGCCAACTATTGTCCTCATCCAAAAAACCCATTGCAACACAATAATCGCCCAAGTGATTGGCGACATTCGCATTCCTAGTTGTCACAACAATTCGGCTTCCATTGTTTGTATCCGGAAACAAGGATTTCACATTCATATCATCCCAGGCTTTGAGGTTCCACATATCATCTAGAATTATCAAATACCTTAGTCCAAATAAACTCTTGTATAACCTTTCTTGCATCTCATCAACAGTTCCACTAGTGGATCGTCTCAGACAAGACAAGAGTTGTGACAAAATTTTGTGGATGCTATACTCTTGAGAAATTGTTGCCCAGAGGCAAACATCGAAGTGGTGCACGATATATGGATGTTGAAATGCATTTAAGGCAAGAGTAGTCTTACCGATTCCCCCCATGCCTTCTATGGGGATGACTCGCCGACTCAAGGGAGGTCCGGTGAGCAGATGCAAAAGTTTCAGTAAGATATCATCAAATCCGACCGTGGAGGAGTTGAGAAGAGGCGTTGACTTTGTGGATGATGATGAATTTGTGGATGGCTCCAACAATCCACTTTGCGAACTCACGATTAACGCCTTTCTCCTGATGTAATCCATACCTTGGGTTGCTTTGTGCAGATCCAACAGGAAACGAGATGATCGCGTCTTTCCACAACAGATCTGATCCACCATGTGTGCTTCGATCACATCTTCTGCCACTTGAGCTGCACGCGCAATTCGCATCTCTAAAGCTTCTGCTGTTTCTCTTCTGGCACCATGAGAATTGTCGTAGCTTTCCATGAAATCGATCAGGAACCAGACAATATCCGAAAGAGGTACAATCTGTTCTTCCTCAAAGGTATACTTGGGTTGATTGTAGATAAGGCGGAGATTATTTTGAAGAGACACTAGTGTTGCGAAAGCTGCTGCCATGGATGGATCTCTGATTTCTGATTTCTGCTCTTTTTTTGGAGAGAAGATCGAGAATGAGAAGCTTGTTTATTTGATGAGATTATAAAATGAAAGTAGCATAGCTTGTTTAGTTTGTAGTATGGATATGGAGTGATTAGCAGGTTTCTCCCATGTTTTGAACAACGTTGGACTTCTTGACCCACTAAAATCTACTGTTCCAAATGGAATTGTGATGGTTTGTAATCCACTCAATGGGAAGAATATTATTTGAAGGGCAAAGTAGTCATTACATTTGCAGTGCATGTAGTTATCATACAGGCTAGAGGCAGTTCTGCAATAAATACATTAGGAAGAATTATTAAGCCACTAAATATGGACGATGGGAGTATTTTTTAAAGTCCATCGTTGTTTCTAAAGATCATTGAACACCTTTACCAATTTTTAAGCCCAACATAAAAATATTTTGAATTAATTTAAGAGGGACTTCAAGTAGTAATCCAATTTTTTTGGGGAAACTCATCTTTGAAAGATGCATGTCTTTTTGCTTTTGTTTTTGAGTTGTCGAAAAAGTATGAAAATAAATATGATTCCACTTATCCGGCAGGTCACTGTCAATTAGGCTTTTAGACCGATTTGACAGCACAAATTATTTTTGCTTTTGGGCCCGTTTAGAATACAAATAATTTCTTGTTTCAGATCAATAATTTAATGGACTTTATTCATGCGGGCCTCATTTTGTCAGTGTAACTGATTTAATAAAGTAACCATTTTAATAAACATAAGAATTAGTTACTGATATTCTAAAAAAATTGTTGATTTTTTCTGAAACATACTCGTATATAACATAATTTCAACAGTTGTTTTATATATTATTTATTTATTCTCTTTCTCTTTTATATTATCAATTTCTCGTTAAAACTCGTGCAGTTCAAACGATTCAATTTCTCGTTAAAACTCGTGCAGTTCAAACGATGGACTTTTTTTCCGTAGACAGAGGAAGTATTATATATATATATATATATATATATATATAGGGGAGGGTTAAGGTCCTTTTACACCCTAAGTGTCTTTCTTCTTCTTAATATCAACCATTAGATTGATGGAATGGATGGAGTAGATTAAAAGTGACAATCTAATCCCGTATTGCATTATTTGTACATTTTCGTGCATTAAAAGGGTAAAGCAGTAAAACAACATACTACATAATCGGTTTCAAAACGGCAGGTCCGAAATTATCGCGGCATTTTCATCGACCTCTCAACTTCCCCCTCTCTCTCTCCATCCCATCAACAGTATTTGTCAAATATTCTCTCCTAAATCCACAAAACCCTAGCCGCCCAGCCGTGAATTAGAGTCAAGTTCTACGAACGCCGGCCGCCGCGAACGCTCCGTTGGTCCACCATTCCAGCCGTGGAATCTACGTCGCTGGACGATTCCTGACTTGAAAACACTACGCGCTCTTCGTCGTCGGAAGTCGAAACATCTCCTCCCAAAATCCAGGTTTGTTTCCTTTTTTTTGGTTTGTTAGGCACAAACAGTCTTAAAAATCGATTGAAGTCACAAAAACTCTGAAAAAACGATTCTTCAGTGTATGTTCGAAATAATGCACAAAATTATTTGCCTCGATCTTGTTGGGAAAGTTTAAATTGGGGTTGGTAGGGATAGGGTATGGTTAATCCTTGATATAACAATTACTTCTCTGCTTTGGATCTGGGTTTTCCCGGTGGTTTAATGCAAAAAATACGTTCTTGTTTTTCCGGGCTTTTTTTACACTTTTCAGCAATATTTGGGTGAAACCAAGCGCAGGTAAGGCAGAAAAACTCACCAATTTTTCCCCTGTCGTCGCGCAGATATACAATGACTAAAAGAGCACGCCTTTACAAAAGCCAGCCAGAACAGAATGAAGGTTATGCACGTTTCCATCATTTATGTGGATTATTATTCTAGTTTGTGCATTACATCTTTAGTTTTGACAATTACAAAATAGATGGTTTGCATTACTTACTTAAACGCATAGAGTAGATGGAATTTATGTTCTGTGGTGATTTGGCATGTAGTTGTTGGAAGCATCCCTTGTGTAAGTGATGTATGGGTATGCTTGGGTTTATGCATTATATATTCAGTTCTGTCCATTGGTAAAAAGATGACATGCATTACTTATTTAATGTGGCAGCCAGGCATGAATTTGCCTGATCCATACCTGTAGGAAATCATATGCAGAAATGTTTGTGTTATGTGAATTACAGCTTCAGTTCTGTGCATTTCCAAATATACATGGCGTGCATTACTTTCTTCAACGCATAGATTGTTAGGTTTAAAACATGTTTTTACCTGTTTTGGGCAGGTTCCAAGCAACGTCGGACTGACTTTGACCAAGCCGTAGATGATGTTATTCCCATAGGATTGGCTGAGAAACTGCGGAAAAGGTTAGCCGTGGAAGAGGCTGCATCAAGTTCACTCAATGAACCATTGGAGAAAAAGAAACCCAGGGGGAAGAAAGCCGACCACCTTTACTGTCGTCAAAACCCAACCGAGTTCATATCGTGTATACAAAACCTGACTCCCCGTCAGAAGGAGGCCGTGATCGAACTGGGTTTTGGCGCTGTCCTAGATTTCAACATCAGTGAGTACCCTGGTTACCTAGCTTACCGGGTGTTGAAGTCGTTAAATCTGGCTCGGTGCGAGATTCCATTATCTTGTGGCGACCGCCTAACACTAGATGAGGATGATGTCCACCTTACATTGGGCTTCCCGAGAGGGCGGATTCAGATTGCCCGCAAGGAAGAATATCAATCAAACTTCGAGTTCAACGATATGGTTGCTGCGCGGTGTAAAAAGTCTCGGTACAAGCTGAACGCGACAGATGTTGCAAACATGATTAAGGAAGAAACTGATGGTGGTCCGGTCTTCAAGCGTCTATTCATGTTCTTACTGGAGAATGCCTTGATGGAGACTCCTTCAGATGGCAATTGCAAGCCAAAGATACTACACTTTATAGACGATGTGGAGGCTATCAGTGACATGAATTGGTGCGGTTACGTCTTATCCGTGCTGGAAGTCACTTATCCGGGCTGGGCCAGGGGGGATACTGCATACTTCACAGGGCCAATACATTTTCTTTTGGTAGGTAATTGTACCATTGCATTATATGATACAGTTCATGCATTACTTTGTGCTGCATTAATGAACCCAATATGTTGCATTAAAATAGCCTTTACTGTGCATTGTTTTTGTGTCAGTGTGCGTACGTGGACCGTGTAGTTCACATACGGAGGCGAGTCGAGCGTGCTTGGCCCACTATAAAAGGTTGGACAGCGGAGACACTAAAGCAAAGGGAAGATGCGGAGATTGATCAGTTCGGAACGGGGAGGTTAGAGGGCCGCATTGACAAACATCAGTACCTTACCGACGAGGAAGCAAGGAGGGTAGACGCTGTGTATAGGGGAGACAGTGGAACCCCAAGCAGGAACAAGGCGAAGAGACTCAGAGATCGTTTTGTAGCCTCGAGTTCTTTGATGGGACATGCCATTGCGAGGTGGGTCGACGATTTTAAGCAGATACCTATTGAACTGCTTGACGATGGGTGCATCCGAGTGGGGAGTCAGATTGGCTTGAAGTTGTTAGGGATGGAAGATGACAAGCCTGTGGAAGATGAGGAAATCGTGACAAGACTAACACAAGCGAGGGAAGACGAGGAAGAATACAGTCCCGAGTGGATTGCAGAAATGGAGAAGATGATGCAGGCATACGACAAAAAGAAAACAATCACCAGGGGATTTGATAGGCCATCTTTCGTCTTGGATGGGTTTGAGTGTCCGGACCCTTTTGCTACGCAGAAAGAACCACGGGCAGAGGGTTGTTCTCGGGAACAGGAAAACACTAATGCCGAGGAGACGGGAGCTGATGGTGCTGGAGGTGAGTATGATAGTGATGCTATTTTTTGTACAGTTTTCAACGCATTGTATGCAGTTTTTTTTGCTGGATTAAAGCATAATTCACTCATTATGTACTTTTGTCAGGAGACAAGCCCAGTTTGGCAGGTGATAGTAAAGGAGAATGCGGAGATAAAGGCAAAACAAAGAAGGCGAAGGGAAAACAGATCCTGGAACGCAGTGAGATTCCATCTGATAGGGCTGTAGGTCGTAAGGAGTTGAAGGGAAAACGGGCTGCCAATACTAAAGTAATTCCTTTAATAAATGTTATTAAAAAAAATTTGTGCATTATTTGACCGGTTTCCTGCATTGAATTCAAGTGTTCATTCATTAAAAGTATTCATTGGTGTGCATTATATAGGCTTTATTAACCATAACAACATGGTGTGTTTAATGCACGACATGGTATTGTTGGTGCGCATTATATGGGGTGTTCAATGCATTACATGGTGTTTTTGGGTGAAGTATACAATAATTATTATGCATTATATGGTGTGTTTAATGCATTACATGGTGTTTAATGCATTACATGGTTTTTTTCGTGCATAGAAAATTGTCCCAGTTGCTGCAAAGGGTCTTGAGATTGGTGTGGGAGAAAAAACCAACGAACCTGAAGTTGTTGCTGGAAATGAGGGTGCTGGAAAGGTGGGTGACGGAAAGGGAAAGAGTGTTGCTCCACAGGGTGTGGCTGGAAAGGGAAAGGGAGTTGCTGTGTCCTGCTTGGACACTCCAGATGGTGATTTTGAGGTATGTTGGATTTTGAAGTATACAATACTTATTATGCATTATATGGTGTGTTTAATGCATTACATGGTGTTTAATGCATTGCATGGTGTTTTTCGTGCATAGAATATTGTCCCAGTTGCTGCAAAGGGTCTTGAGATTGGTGTGGGAGAAAAAACCAACGAACCTGAAGTTGTTGCTGGAAATGAGGGTGCTGGAAGGGTGGGTGACGGAAAGGGAAAGAGTGTTGCTCCACATGGTGTGGCTGGAAAGGGAAAGGGAGTTGCTGTGTCCTGCTTGGACACTCCAGATGGTGATTTTGAGGTATGTTGTATTTAAAAAGTAGGGTTGCGGATGAACTGTAATAACCATGTCACCTATTATTGCAGGATCCCGGGAAGCTGGCATCAACCCGTTTCAGGACAGCCAGTCTGGCTGCCCGTTCTCCTTTCCACAACCGGGCGATTACAATAACGGCAAAGCCAAACTATGCGGACAAGTCGTTATACTATTGGGTGCTGAGCACAGCGGAAGCGAATAAGTACGTTTTTTTGGTTTGCTTGACTATTTCGTTTGAAATGGGTTACTTATACACACTTTATTCATGTGTAGGGAGACGGTTGTCTACGTAGACGACTGTATCACGACAATGCATATTGAATTCGCGTCCCTGGCACCGTTCAAGCGCATTAGCCCAGCCATTGTAGACACTTGGAGTGCCCACTTGAATAACATGGAGAAGCTCAAAGCTCCTGAAACAGTTGCAAGGGTCTTCTTCTCGACAAAACCATGCGTTAGTGAAATACCTTGTGCCCTGGATGGTAATTAGTATTGCAATTATACATAATTAACTTGTTTACCACATTACACTGTAGAGACACACCGTGATTGATACCCCGGCTGAATGGTCAGAGGACCAGTTGAGGGAGACATTCTGGACTCGGTTGTTCGATGATGTACTGGGAACGGGAATCTTTAAATGGGAGAACTATGACATGGTAAATTCTATTACGCTTAACCCATCTGATTTACATACGTTAACCTATTTACATTTGTACAGTTTTTCTTCCCGGTTTGGGGTTCTACCCATCAGTATGTGGTGTGCTTTGATCTGCCGGATGGCAACATGAACATCATCGACCACACGTTGGCTGACTCTCACAAATCTTTCAAGGCAAAATATGGGAAAACTCCATCCCTTCTGGTGTGTGTTTGAGGGTATTCCATTAAGTTGCATTACATTCGGATAACTGTGCATTATTTATGTTGCTAACGGTTTTTCTTTGGGAATTTGTTACAGAAACAATTTTTTGCAGAAGCGCTCGTGAAGTTGAAGGCTAATCAAAAGGCAGCCGAGGTCCGAAAATGTAAGACACATGTGGTGGCTATGACTTGGAGGAGAAACGAGCCATCTGTGGAGACGGGGGTGTACATCATGCGGCACATGGAGACTTATTTCGGCGGAAAGGACAAAGATTGGCAGTGTGGATTCACCGGCAACGGGACCAAAAATCTGGAAATGTACCGAATTAAGGTAGCAAATGCACTGCTGTCTTCTACACACAATTCTGAGCGCGACACCAACCTCTCTTACGCCGCCAAGTTCTGGAAAGAGAAGCCGGCAAAGTTCAATTTCGATAAGTGGGCCGACGAGTTTGGGCTGGATTGATTGCAAGAGTACTGATTAGAAACAATGTGGATTTTAAGTTGAAGACTGTTAGAATGGGGTAACTTATTTTGATTTGGTCAAATGACGAACACTTTGAACCATACACTTGTTTTGTTAACTGATGCATATTTTGGTACTATTGTGTTTAGTATTGCAGTGCTAACGGATTAACTTATACATCAACAATCGTAGGGATAATTGTTGCTTAATCAGCAATGGATGAAATAACCGAGAGTAATGCACAACATAGCACTATTAATGTAATGATATGAAACGATAATGCATATTAACAGATTAATGGAGTAATGGAATAAATAAACCACAGTGCTGCGCAATATGGCTTGTGTAATGCAAATAAATGGAGTGATGCATAGATCATCGAAAATAATGCAAGGATAGCTATAATTAATGCACATTATCATCGAACTAGACTAATGGAAAAAAACCTCAGAGTGATGCATAGAACATCCTTACTAATGCAAGGTTGTACTTCGATAATGGAAAGTAAAATGTGATCTAAAAGATAACCGAGAGTGCTGCGCAGTATGACGTGTTTAATGCAAGTCCAAGATATGATAACGCACATACACGTCATACCAAAAAACGGAGTAATGCATAGAACATTCTTACTAATGCAAGGATATTTTTAGAGAATGCACATTATCAACGAACTCGACTAATGGAACAAACCGACATAGTGATGCATAGAACATTCTAATTAATGCAAGCCTATAACTGCGTTTATGCACAAAGCAAAGAAAATCAACTAATGGAATGAATTTAGGGAGTGATGCATATAATATCCTTATTAATGCAAGGTTATAAGTCGATAACGAACAGTAAACATGACAACTCGAAGGAGTTGTTAGGAAAAAAATTACGCCAGCGCTGCAAATAAAACGGTATTTTATTCGTTACAAAACACATCAAGCTTTCCGCTTGCCTTTACTGTGCGCTTTCTCCTTCTCCATCTCTTTAAGCATTGGACAGTTTCTAGAGTCGTGATGGCCCAACTCATCACACGCCTTACAACGTCTAAGAGGTCTAGCTGCCTCCTTTATAGCCTTTTCTCTCTTTGAAACCAGTCGGCTCGCGGAGCTGCTAGCATGACCCTTCGTCTTTACAACATCCGGAGGATGGACCTCTACAACTTCAGGCCTTGGCATTCCGTAAAATTCTTCAATCATGCGCCTCTTTTCAAAAGCAGAGGTCGGAGGAGTTCCACCTTGAAGAGAATTACCAAGTTCTTCCAAACCACTTACGAAACCACAAAGGACTTCAATGTCACTCTCAAAGCGTCGAATAAAACCGTAGAACAGGGATATTCCTTGATTGGTAACAGTCTGCCTATCGTCAACGGTAGACCTTGTATCTACGGTGGACATTGTATCCACGGTGACATCAAATCCATGTACGCCCTTGGCTAAGGGAGTCTTCATCCATCGGTTGTTGCAGTACCTCTCTGGAATTTTTGACACTTCATTGTTCCTGAATAGGAAAAAAATGTGGCAACACAAATAGCCCTGCCTACCGAACAATTTGCAGTTGCACGAGTATGATTCGTCAGTCTTGTTGTGTGTCACGGAATACGAATTCCGTCGGCTATCCCCAAGCTTGTACGTGTCAATCGTATCTGTTGATGAAAAACCAAGCACACGGCATCTGTCATTCCCATCAACAATTTCTTCTTGTATCTTCCTGAACATACTGTCTGTGTAAATCGTCGCAGCATGTTTCTCGAAACCCAACTTAGTGGCCAGTATGGGCACGGAAGTAGCATCGTTGTAGTCCAGCTTTGTTCTAGCATTCCGCTGAAAGGTCAGAGCATTGTTGAAATACAAGTATAATTCGGCAAGGTTCGCTCGGGGCTTCATAAAATTTTTGTAGAAACTGTTTTCAGATTCTGATATGGACGTAGTCCTAATCATCGAACCGAGTGGGAAATCTCTGAAGTATGCCGGTATCCACATCTGTCTATACTCGTACAATGTGTTCAACCAATCAACGTCTTCCAGCTCATAACGCTCAATCACTCCATTCCACTCCTCTTCAAATTCATCAGGTTCAAGCAAGTCCGACCAAACGCATGCATTGAATTCCTTCTTGAAATCTTCGTCCCTAAGCAACTGACTCAACTTATTTTAACACAAGTGATACCCGCAAGTGTACAGGGCTGGTGTAGCAATTAGCAAGCAAGAGTATCGTATCCCACAGAGACAAATTTGTATCAACTTAACTACCACGAACAAATGTTGACTACTATCTAGAGAATCGGGAAAGGTTTGGTTTTGTTCTAACACTACGGAAAGCATATAATGAACAATTAATTAAATAAAAGCAAGTAAACACGGAGTGAAAAGATAATATGGAGAAAAATGTAGAATCCAAGGATCCGATGCACAATTCCAAGCTCTTATCCAATCAAATTGTCTTACCTTTTGGTGTCTCTAGAGTTACTAAGTCGACCACAATTATAGATTAAACCCCCTCCCGGGGTGAGAAACCTGTAGATTAGGTGCTAGGATTGAAGTCCCCTTCTAATCCTAAAACCCCTAACTCCCAAAAGCTCGATTAGGTCCAAGACCTCACTCAAAGCCTCAACTCTCCCGAGTTTTATTGCATTAAGGTGTGAACTATTCCTATTTCCAGATTAATTATTTCATCTCCCGATTAATTTAATTAATCCTACACAATCAAGTGGTGATCAAGCAATTGAAAGGAATAAACCCAAGAATAATCAAATAACTACAAGAGCAAGGCAAGAACAAAATTAATTGGATAAAAACTATGAAATTAGTGCATCTTCACCAAGAATTCTACAAAAGGTATTTAGCTACTCATGTTCTTCACAAAAACCATGTTCAAAACAAAAGATTCTATGAAATACATGGAGAAAAGATTAAGATACTCCTGTGAGAATGAATCTATGAAATTGCAACTTCAATCTTCCGATTAGAAGTCTTCAATCTTCAATTCTCTCTCTCAAAGTGTTCTTGGCGGTGTGTGTGAGTGTTGGAGGCGGTAGATGTTGAATGATATGAACCCTAGGCGTTTTCTCTTTAATCTCCCATCAAAAATCGCGTTTTTGGCAAGAAAATACGCCAAAATAACGTACCCGGCCGGGTAGAATTACAAAGAGCAAAATTCACCCGGCCGGGTGGTCATTTTCGACCCCATTCTGGCCAATTCCCGCTGAGTTACAGTACCCGGCCGGGTGAATTTACAGTGTAATAATTCACCCGGCCGGGTGTAAGTTTCTGCAGAGCGCAGTGTTCTTGTAACGGCCATAACTTCTTCTACCGAACTCCGATTGAGGCGTGCAAGATACCCACGCGAAGCTCTTTCGAAGACGAAGAGATTGATATGCATTATAGGCTGATTGGACTTCAAAATCTCCAGTTAATATTGTCTCAAAGCAAGGCTGCTGCACATCCACATATTTTGTACCTTTTTTTCTACACATTCTTAACAAAATGGTCAACATACCAATATAATAGAGAAGTATATATAAACATGTCCAATAATAGACAAAATATGATCAAATTCATACATAACCACCCTCTAAAACCATGTAAAATCCAAGTATGTCAACTCCCCCAAACTTAAATAATTGCTAGTCCTCGAGCAATGAAGAAAAAGAACTAAAAGAAGACTTGGATTTAAAGGGGTTTAGACATCATCATTGTTTCAAAGAGTATGGAATAAAAGAGCATATCAAAATACAAATTCTATCAAGTCAAGCCGTCGAGTGCACTTTTACTACTAACTCGTATATCACCTTGGATTCATGCATCTCTCAAGATTTGTGTATGTGTATCTCACTCTCAAAAGTATATGTATAGAAATAATACTCTCAACTCAAAATACAAGTAGTGTTTACCATAGGCTTGTTCCAAATCAAACATCTCCTCTACTAGAATGTGATTGTGAATTTAAAATCAGAAAGGACTTTATTAAGGTTGTAACGTGGCTTTTTGGACGGTAGGGAACATTTTGGCTAAAGTGGCTGAAAAGTAAGAGAAGCCCAAGTACTCGCATATTACAAATCCCAACAAAAGACCATTTCCCATAACAAACCTCAGATAAGTAAGACTTTGTCGAACTTCTTCCTCCCATCCGGTCCCCACTTATTTAGGAACCCAACCAATAACTCTTCTAGACTTCGTCTAGCTTATACCTCCACAAATTTGTTATTTTTTTTCTTTTTTTTTTCTTCCTCTAGACTTCGTCTAGCTTATAACTCCATTTTTTCACCCCATATGTGCTTCCAAGTTTGTAGGCTTATCACTTTGACAGTAACTCAACAATGATTTGACATTGGAATACTTTTTAGGCTAGGAGGGCTAACTAGGGATTAAGACAAAAATATACATTTGTGAAGGGGAAAACAAAGAATGCCTAACGTCATCTCCTAAATTCACATTCACTATGTAGATTTAATATGATTAGGAGCAAGTTCTAGAAACAACAACAAGCATATGATAAAATCACACAAAAAATGAAGTTTTGGCTCAAATCTCACTCGGGTAATAGCATGAATCAAGGCAAACAAGCAATTCATTACTTATGCACCTATTACTCAAACTTTTAAGTCAGAGACCATGATTGCTTAAAAGATGGATGGAGTTTTGATCATTAACAACTAGTCTTTACCCCAAGAAACCAGAATTCAAACAAGTTCAAATTCAGCTCCACAACAACCAAAATCAAAATAACTCACAGAGGTCTAAAGCAAAACAAATCTACCCTAAAACGTAAATAAGAGCAACAAAAGACAACTAATCAATATGAAACAAAGATAAAACAGTAAAATACCTCATAAGGCTCACTATCCACCATATCACCCCCCCCAAACTTATTCAAGGCTATGCAAAGAATGAGTTTGAAAAGTTGGTGGAGAAGGGAGACTTATATGATAGGCAAACTAAAACGAAAACAATCTAAAAGTTACCTACTAGGGGTTACCTCCCCTATAGTGCCTTTGGTTATCGTCGTTGGCTCGACGTCTTCACACAGCTTATCATTTCACTTCCCCTTTAATGGGGATGTTGGCTTCTTCTTCGCGTCTAGACAAGTATGATATTGCCAACCTCTTCTTCCACCATATTTTTTTCACAATGCTGTCATTTGATATCAGCTCAAACTCGGGTAAGCTCGATGCCTCTGTTTTCTTGTCTTTCACTTCCTTAAGCTTTTTCCGTCTTCCTTTGCAATGACTCGATCCACCACATGGGCCAAATAGATATTGTGGTAAGAAAATATTCTTGACCTTGGGCTTTACCATTTGATCCTTCTGAACCTGTACAACTTGCACAACTTTGCACTCTTTCTTCGTAGCAAGCTCTTCCACCTTAGGACTCCCCATGGCATTGTAGATGGACAATATATGGCGCTTGGTGCCCATGCGAAGGGTAAGCTCTCCCCTTGAAACATCAATCAATGCTTTCCCCGTCGCTAAGAATGGCCGACCAAGGATAAGCGGCACATTCCTATCTTCTTCCATGTCAAGCACGACAAAATCAACGGGAAATATAAAGTCATTTACCCGCACTAACACATCTTCTATGATCCCTTCAGGATAGGTGACAGATCTATCGGCCATTTGGAGCGTGATTCTAGTCGGCTTGAGAGTGCCGATTTTCATCTTCCTAAAGAAGGATAGGGGCATCAAGTTGATGCTCGCCCCCAAATCACAAAGTGCCTTCGTGTGTTTGTCGTCACCAATGACACATGATATGTTGAAACTTCCAGGGTCCTTAAGCTTTGCCGGCAATTTCTTCTGGATTATGGCACTACAATTCTCCGACATGCTCACTGTTTCGTAGTCTACCCACTTTTTCTTCTTGGAGATCACGTCTTTTAGGAACCTTGCATACATAGGCATTTGTTGCAGAGCCTCTATTAGTGGGATATTCACATTCACCTTCCTAAAGATGTCCAACAATTTCTCCAATTTCTCATCCACAACCTTCTTCTTGATTCGGCAAGGGAACGGTATCTTAGGAGTATATGGCTCCAATCGAGGTGGTTCAGGTTGTTTCTTCTCTTTCTCAACAACATTATCCTCTGCATTCTCTTCATCTACCTCTTTTTCCACTTCATCGGGTTGAATGGTCGCACTGATGGCTTTGCAATCCTTGCAGTCTTTGGGATTGACAATGGTATGTGAGGGAAACTGGCCCGGTTGATATTGAATACCCACAGCCTGTGAAATCTGGCTCATCTGAGTATCTATGCTCTTCATGTGAATGCTCAAGCTCTGCACATCTGTCTCTACCTGCTTCAATCTTTTATCAGAATTGGCCATAATCTCCCCTGTCTGCTTCATGAACGTCATCAATACATCTCCAAGCTCATTCTTCTTCGGCTCGATGATTTGTCCATTCGACACTTGAAAGCCCGGAGGTGGCTGTAGGGCATTATTAGGATTCCCTTGATTGTGGCGGTAGTTGTTGTTGAAATTATGATTGTTGCCGCCTTGATGGACGTAATTCACCGCTTCACTTTCGAGCCCGGTTGGCTCTGTTTTCATATAGCCAAACTTACTAGTCAGGAAATCCAACTGCTTGGACATCATGTCCATCTTGTCAACATCCGATGCCGACGCCACCCTGTAGGCTTTACTTCGCTCATTCTTCCACCCATCATCGTTGGAGGCCACCCTCTCAATCACCTCTAATGCATCGTCTTCTCCCAACTTAAGGAGTGACCCCCCCGCGCTCATATTCAACTCGCGTATTGCCTCCGGAGTGGCTCCCCTGTGGAAAGTTACGACTTGTTGCCCCGGGCTTAACCCGTGGTTGGGGCATCTCTTCATCAGGTATTTGAATCTCTTCCATGCCTCGTGAATATTCTCCTGAGGATGCATTGCATAAGAGATGACTTCAGCTTGGCGCTTGAGTGCCTCGCTCGGTGGGTAGTATTTATCCAAGAAGAGCTCAACCATTGCATCCCAAGTTTCGACTGAGTTGGGATCCATGCTATCGTACCAATCCCTAGCATCATCCTTCAAAGAAAAAGGGAACAGTCTGAGGCGAATCTGATCATCAGAGACCCCATTAGCCTTCACCGTGTTGCTGATTTGTATGAACTTGGTCAAGTGCTTGTTGGCATCTTCTGAACCTGTTCCACCAAATGCATGTGCTTCTGCCCTGTTTATCAACCCCGGCTTTAACTCAAAGCTGTTGGCTGCAATCCCGGCATTATTGATTGGTGGATTAGCCACTCTTCTATATGCATACAAATTCTGCACGGGCTGAACCGGTGGTCTCGCGTTCTGCTCATCCAACTGCCTCTGCATATTGGCCATCTGATCTCGGAGTTGACGAATAACAGGATCCTCGTTGTTGTTCTCATTGTTCTCCATTAGGATTGGAGAATTATGCTCGTACTGTATAGGTGACGGAGGTGGAGACAGTGTGGGTGATGGAGTCCTCTGAACGGGAGAGGGTGGACGCATATGACCCGGTGAAGAAACACGGATCCTCTGGGTCAACCTCCTCTGAGCGTTCCTCCTCCTGTTGGATGCTTCGATCTCGTGATCAATGGATTCTAAAGGTGGACCTTGAGAACGAGTGCGCATACAACCTGAAAAGAAACACTAAGATTAGAGAACTCAAAAATAAAAATAAAAATAAAGCAAATAAAATCTAGACTAGTAATCTCAATTATTATCACGATATTAAGCTCTAATGACACAAAATAGTCCCCGGCAACGGCGCCAAAAACTTGACTCAACTTATTTTAACACAAGTGATACCCGCAAGTGTACAGGGCTGGTGTAGCAATTAGCAAGCAAGAGTATCGTATCCCACAGAGACAAATTTGTATCAACTTAACTACCACGAACAAATGTTGACTACTATCTAGAGAATCGGGAAAGGTTTGGTTTTGTTCTAACACTACGGAAAGCATATAATGAACAATTAATTAAATAAAAGCAAGTAAACACGGAGTGAAAAGATAATATGGAGAAAAATGTAGAATCCAAGGATCCGATGCACAATTCCAAGCTCTTATCCAATCAAATTGTCTTACCTTTTGGTGTCTCTAGAGTTACTAAGTCGATCACAATTATAGATTAAACCCCCTCCCGGGGTGAGAAACCTGTAGATTAGGTGCTAGGATTGAAGTCCCCTTCTAATCCTAAAACCCCTAACTCCCAAAAGCTCGATTAGGTCCAAGACCTCACTCAAAGCCTCAACTCTCCCGAGTTTTATTGCATTAAGGTGTGAACTATTCCTATTTCCAGATTAATTATTTCATCTCCCGATTAATTTAATTAATCCTACACAATCAAGTGGTGATCAAGCAATTGAAAGGAATAAACCCAAGAATAATCAAATAACTACAAGAGCAAGGCAAGAACAAAATTAATTGGATAAAAACTATGAAATTAGTGCATCTTCACCAAGAATTCTACAAAAGGTATTTAGCTACTCATGTTCTTCACAAAAACCATGTTCAAAACAAAAGATTCTATGAAATACATGGAGAAAAGATTAAGATACTCCTGTGAGAATGAATCTATGAAATTGCAACTTCAATCTTCCGATTAGAAGTCTTCAATCTTCAATTCTCTCTCTCAAAGTGTTCTTGGCGGTGTGTGTGAGTGTTGGAGGCGGTAGATGTTGAATGATATGAACCCTAGGCGTTTTCTCTTTAATCTCCCATCAAAAATCGCGTTTTTGGCAAGAAAATACGCCAAAATAACGTACCCGGCCGGGTAGAATTACAAAGAGCAAAATTCACCCGGCCGGGTGGTCATTTTCGACCCCATTCTGGCCAATTCCCGCTGAGTTACAGTACCCGGCCGGGTGAATTTACAGTGTAATAATTCACCCGGCCGGGTGTAAGTTTCTGCAGAGCGCAGTGTTCTTGTAACGGCCATAACTTCTTCTACCGAACTCCGATTGAGGCGTGCAAGATACCCACGCGAAGCTCTTTCGAAGACGAAGAGATTGATATGCATTATAGGCTGATTGGACTTCAAAATCTCCAGTTAATATTGTCTCAAAGCAAGGCTGCTGCACATCCACATATTTTGTACCTTTTTTTCTACACATTCTTAACAAAATGGTCAACATACCAATATAATAGAGAAGTATATATAAACATGTCCAATAATAGACAAAATATGATCAAATTCATACATAACCACCCTCTAAAACCATGTAAAATCCAAGTATGTCAACTCCCCCAAACTTAAATAATTGCTAGTCCTCGAGCAATGAAGAAAAAGAACTAAAAGAAGACTTGGATTTAAAGGGGTTTAGACATCATCATTGTTTCAAAGAGTATGGAATAAAAGAGCATATCAAAATACAAATTCTATCAAGTCAAGCCGTCGAGTGCACTTTTACTACTAACTCGTATATCACCTTGGATTCATGCATCTCTCAAGATTTGTGTATGTGTATCTCACTCTCAAAAGTATATGTATAGAAATAATACTCTCAACTCAAAATACAAGTAGTGTTTACCATAGGCTTGTTCCAAATCAAACATCTCCTCTACTAGAATGTGATTGTGAATTTAAAATCAGAAAGGACTTTATTAAGGTTGTAACGTGGCTTTTTGGACGGTAGGGAACATTTTGGCTAAAGTGGCTGAAAAGTAAGAGAAGCCCAAGTACTCGCATATTACAAATCCCAACAAAAGACCATTTCCCATAACAAACCTCAGATAAGTAAGACTTTGTCGAACTTCTTCCTCCCATCCGGTCCCCACTTATTTAGGAACCCAACCAATAACTCTTCTAGACTTCGTCTAGCTTATACCTCCACAAATTTGTTATTTTTTTTCTTTTTTTTTTCTTCCTCTAGACTTCGTCTAGCTTATACCTCCATTTTTTCACCCCATATGTGCTTCCAAGTTTGTAGGCTTATCACTTTGACAGTAACTCAACAATGATTTAACATTGGAATACTTTTTAGGCTAGGAGGGCTAACTAGGGATTAAGACAAAAATATACATTTGTGAAGGGGAAAACAAAGAATGCCTAACGTCATCTCCTAAATTCACATTCACTATGTAGATTTAATATGATTAGGAGCAAGTTCTAGAAACAACAACAAGCATATGATAAAATCACACAAAAAATGAAGTTTTGGCTCAAATCTCACTCGGGTAATAGCATGAATCAAGGCAAACAAGCAATTCATTACTTATGCACCTATTACTCAAACTTTTAAGTCAGAGACCATGATTGCTTAAAAGATGGATGGAGTTTTGATCATTAACAACTAGTCTTTACCCCAAGAAACCAGAATTCAAACAAGTTCAAATTCAGCTCCACAACAACCAAAATCAAAATAACTCACAGAGGTCTAAAGCAAAACAAATCTACCCTAAAACGTAAATAAGAGCAACAAAAGACAACTAATCAATATGAAACAAAGATAAAACAGTAAAATACCTCATAAGGCTCACTATCCACCATATCACCCCCCCCAAACTTATTCAAGGCTATGCAAAGAATGAGTTTGAAAAGTTGGTGGAGAAGGGAGACTTATATGATAGGAAAACTAAAACGAAAACAATCTAAAAGTTACCTACTAGGGGTTACCTCCCCTATAGTGCCTTTGGTTATCGTCGTTGGCTCGACGTCTTCACACAGCTTATCATTTCACTTCCCCTTTAATGGGGATGTTGGCTTCTTCTTCGCGTCTAGACAAGTATGATATTGCCAACCTCTTCTTCCACCATATTTTTTTCACAATGCTGTCATTTGATATCAGCTCAAACTCGGGTAAGCTCGATGCCTCTGTTTTCTTGTCTTTCACTTCCTTAAGCTTTTTCCGTCTTCCTTTGCAATGACTCGATCCACCACATGGGCCAAATAGATATTGTGGTAAGAAAATATTCTTGACCTTGGGCTTTACCATTTGATCCTTCTGAACCTGTACAACTTGCACAACTTTGCACTCTTTCTTCGTAGCAAGCTCTTCCACCTTAGGACTCCCCATGGCATTGTAGATGGACAATATATGGCGCTTGGTGCCCATGCGAAGGGTAAGCTCTCCCCTTGAAACATCAATCAATGCTTTCCCCGTCGCTAAGAATGGCCGACCAAGGATAAGCGGCACATTCCTATCTTCTTCCATGTCAAGCACGACAAAATCAACGGGAAATATAAAGTCATTTACCCGCACTAACACATCTTCTATGATCCCTTCAGGATAGGTGACAGATCTATCGGCCATTTGGAGCGTGATTCTAGTCGGCTTGAGAGTGCCGATTTTCATCTTCCTAAAGAAGGATAGGGGCATCAAGTTGATGCTCGCCCCCAAATCACAAAGTGCCTTCGTGTGTTTGTCGTCACCAATGACACATGATATGTTGAAACTTCCAGGGTCCTTAAGCTTTGCCGGCAATTTCTTCTGGATTATGGCACTACAATTCTCCGACATGCTCACTGTTTCGTAGTCTACCCACTTTTTCTTCTTGGAGATCACGTCTTTTAGGAACCTTGCATACATAGGCATTTGTTGCAGAGCCTCTATTAGTGGGATATTCACATTCACCTTCCTAAAGATGTCCAACAATTTCTCCAATTTCTCATCCACAACCTTCTTCTTGATTCGGCAAGGGAACGGTATCTTAGGAGTATATGGCTCCAATCGAGGTGGTTCAGGTTGTTTCTTCTCTTTCTCAACAACATTATCCTCTGCATTCTCTTCATCTACCTCTTTTTCCACTTCATCGGGTTGAATGGTCGCACTGATGGCTTTGCAATCCTTGCAGTCTTTGGGATTGACAATGGTATGTGAGGGAAACTGGCCCGGTTGATATTGAATACCCACAGCCTGTGAAATCTGGCTCATCTGAGTATCTATGCTCTTCATGTGAATGCTCAAGCTCTGCACATCTGTCTCTACCTGCTTCAATCTTTTATCAGAATTGGCCATAATCTCCCCTGTCTGCTTCATGAACGTCATCAATACATCTCCAAGCTCATTCTTCTTCGGCTCGATGATTTGTCCATTCGACACTTGAAAGCCCGGAGGTGGCTGTAGGGCATTATTAGGATTCCCTTGATTGTGGCGGTAGTTGTTGTTGAAATTATGATTGTTGCCGCCTTGATGGACGTAATTCACCGCTTCACTTTCGAGCCCGGTTGGCTCTGTTTTCATATAGCCAAACTTACTAGTCAGGAAATCCAACTGCTTGGACATCATGTCCATCTTGTCAACATCCGATGCCGACGCCACCCTGTAGGCTTTACTTCGCTCATTCTTCCACCCATCATCGTTGGAGGCCACCCTCTCAATCACCTCTAATGCATCGTCTTCTCCCAACTTAAGGAGTGACCCCCCTGCGCTCATATTCAACTCGCGTATTGCCTCCGGAGTGGCTCCCCTGTGGAAAGTTACGACTTGTTGCCCCGGGCTTAACCCGTGGTTGGGGCATCTCTTCATCAGGTATTTGAATCTCTTCCATGCCTCGTGAATATTCTCCTGAGGATGCATTGCATAAGAGATGACTTCAGCTTGGCGCTTGAGTGCCTCGCTCGGTGGGTAGTATTTATCCAAGAAGAGCTCAACCATTGCATCCCAAGTTTCGACTGAGTTGGGATCCATGCTATCGTACCAATCCCTAGCATCATCCTTCAAAGAAAAAGGGAACAGTCTGAGGCGAATCTGATCATCAGAGACCCCATTAGCCTTCACCGTGTTGCTGATTTGTATGAACTTGGTCAAGTGCTTGTTGGCATCTTCTGAACCTGTTCCACCAAATGCATGTGCTTCTGCCCTGTTTATCAACCCCGGCTTTAACTCAAAGCTGTTGGCTGCAATCCCGGCATTATTGATTGGTGGATTAGCCACTCTTCTATATGCATACAAATTCTGCACGGGCTGAACCGGTGGTCTCGCGTTCTGCTCATCCAACTGCCTCTGCATATTGGCCATCTGATCTCGGAGTTGACGAATAACAGGATCCTCGTTGTTGTTCTCATTGTTCTCCATTAGGATTGGAGAATTATGCTCGTACTGTATAGGTGACGGAGGTGGAGACAGTGTGGGTGATGGAGTCCTCTGAACGGGAGAGGGTGGACGCATATGACCCGGTGAAGAAACACGGATCCTCTGGGTCAACCTCCTCTGAGCGTTCCTCCTCCTGTTGGATGCTTCGATCTCGTGATCAATGGATTCTAAAGGTGGACCTTGAGAACGAGTGCGCATACAACCTGAAAAGAAACACTAAGATTAGAGAACTCAAAAATAAAAATAAAAATAAAGCAAATAAAATCTAGACTAGTAATCTCAATTATTATCACGATATTAAGCTCTAATGACACAAAATAGTCCCCGGCAACGGCGCCAAAAACTTGACTCAACTTATTTTAACACAAGTGATACCCGCAAGTGTACAGGGCTGGTGTAGCAATTAGCAAGCAAGAGTATCGTATCCCACAGAGACAAATTTGTATCAACTTAACTACCACGAACAAATGTTGACTACTATCTAGAGAATCGGGAAAGGTTTGGTTTTGTTCTAACACTACGGAAAGCATATAATGAACAATTAATTAAATAAAAGCAAGTAAACACGGAGTGAAAAGATAATATGGAGAAAAATGTAGAATCCAAGGATCCGATGCACAATTCCAAGCTCTTATCCAATCAAATTGTCTTACCTTTTGGTGTCTCTAGAGTTACTAAGTCGACCACAATTATAGATTAAACCCCCTCCCGGGGTGAGAAACCTGTAGATTAGGTGCTAGGATTGAAGTCCCCTTCTAATCCTAAAACCCCTAACTCCCAAAAGCTCGATTAGGTCCAAGACCTCACTCAAAGCCTCAACTCTCCCGAGTTTTATTGCATTAAGGTGTGAACTATTCCTATTTCCAGATTAATTATTTCATCTCCCGATTAATTTAATTAATCCTACACAATCAAGTGGTGATCAAGCAATTGAAAGGAATAAACCCAAGAATAATCAAATAACTACAAGAGCAAGGCAAGAACAAAATTAATTGGATAAAAACTATGAAATTAGTGCATCTTCACCAAGAATTCTACAAAAGGTATTTAGCTACTCATGTTCTTCACAAAAACCATGTTCAAAACAAAAGATTCTATGAAATACATGGAGAAAAGATTAAGATACTCCTGTGAGAATGAATCTATGAAATTGCAACTTCAATCTTCCGATTAGAAGTCTTCAATCTTCAATTCTCTCTCTCAAAGTGTTCTTGGCGGTGTGTGTGAGTGTTGGAGGCGGTAGATGTTGAATGATATGAACCCTAGGCGTTTTCTCTTTAATCTCCCATCAAAAATCGCGTTTTTGGCAAGAAAATACGCCAAAATAACGTACCCGGCCGGGTAGAATTACAAAGAGCAAAATTCACCCGGCCGGGTGGTCATTTTCGACCCCATTCTGGCCAATTCCCGCTGAGTTACAGTACCCGGCCGGGTGAATTTACAGTGTAATAATTCACCCGGCCGGGTGTAAGTTTCTGCAGAGCGCAGTGTTCTTGTAACGGCCATAACTTCTTCTACCGAACTCCGATTGAGGCGTGCAAGATACCCACGCGAAGCTCTTTCGAAGACGAAGAGATTGATATGCATTATAGGCTGATTGGACTTCAAAATCTCCAGTTAATATTGTCTCAAAGCAAGGCTGCTGCACATCCACATATTTTGTACCTTTTTTCTACACATTCTTAACAAAATGGTCAACATACCAATATAATAGAGAAGTATATATAAACATGTCCAATAATAGACAAAATATGATCAAATTCATACATAACCACCCTCTAAAACCATGTAAAATCCAAGTATGTCAGCAACCTGCCTGGAACCTTGGAAGCCAACTTGTGCATTATATGCCACATGCACCAACGGTGTCGAGTTCCTACAAGAACCTCTTGAATAGCTGATCTCATTCCCAGGTCTTGATCGGTTACAATCATTTTGGGGGCTACACCCATGCATTCAACGAAATGTTTGAACAACCAGGCAAATGCCCCTGTTTTCTCGTTGCAGACCAATCCAGCAGCAAATGTTACGGGTTTACCATGATTGTCCTTCCCCGTGAAAGGTGTGAAGATCATGCAATACCTGCGATGCACACAAGAATGCAGCATTAGCATAATTAATTCGGAATAATGCATAAGGATACAGTTGTAATGCACCTTTTTGGCTTTCTAATGCACGCAGTAACGTACAAACAAACAGCATATAATGTATACCTGTTTGTGTTGTAGGTGGAGTCAAACGCCACTATGTCACCAAACATATGGTAGTTCATCTTCATCAAACCATCACACCAAAAAAGGGCAACCAACTGGTTAGCAGCGTTTACTTCGTAGTGATATGTGAAGGCATCCGACAACTCCTTCTTCTTCGCCATGTCGTCCAACACCATCTGCACGTCACAACCGTGTGCGAATGCTTTGATGTCGCGAGATGTATTCTTGATATCCCCAAGATTGCAACCGACTAGATCAAACCCACCGAGGATTTCCTTCAACACCTTAAAGGTAAGGGTGGGACCTATATTAGCCTTGGAACAGTCAAGAATGAACTTGTGATGTACGTCATCCAACTTCCGGTTAAGTGTCATAAACTGCTGATGCTCCGACTCCACCATATAATGGTTGTGAACCTCGTTGAACTCGTGAATAATATATCCAGGTATTCCTGCTTCGGAAAAGTACTTGAAGGATATAGAAGCTTTACAACCACATCGCTTAGAAAGCCGCCTGCGTTTAAGAGAAAAACCAGAGCGTGCATTCACATCGTCTTCCTCGTTTGACTTCTTGCAGCCCTCCCTATTGCATACCACATAATACCAAGTAGTAACACCATCCGTCGCCTTCCTCATACCTTGTTTGCGCGTATCAAACCCAACAGCGCGGGCATACACATCATAACACGCAAAAGCAAAATCTAGGGATTGGAACTTCTGACCAATCACAGGCTTCAATTGTGGAGAACATTCAGGTATAACGAACACTATACATACAAATCAAAACAACAAGCATATTAGAATTAAGTTTCATTATATGATAAAAATCGTACATTACAAATAAGAAATAGTGCATTATAATTTAATATTTGTACATTACATACGTCGAGTAATACCAAACAGTAGCCGAAAGAATAACTAAACCCTCCCTATACAAAAAACTGAAAGTCGTTGACTCAACACAATATTACACCCTAACCACCAATGACTGCTAACTCCTAGTGTATTATATTAAACTCTCACAATACATTTAAACACGACAACAGATTAAAGCACAAAAAGGACATCAGATCAAACGAGAGAGAAAATGGCTGACCAAACATATGCATTACATATCCTAAATCGTTCATTATAGAGTCTATTATTGGCATTAAATAATGCTACATGTCCATTATGTGTATAGGTTAAAAGAACTCCCTAACCCACCCGAATTGTAAACCCTAGAGGATTAACTGAAACTCGTTCACTTTGAATAGAAGACGTGGTACTTACTATGTACTACACCCTAGCCCACAAGGATTGCTAAACCCTTGGGGAATACATGAAACTTACGGCAAACATACAAACACGTATAGAAATAAAAACGATCACAACAACTTATTTGCAATGAACAATTAATCCAACTAATCGGTATTCAAGTGAGCCAATCGGTTTTATAATCGAAGATTGGAGAAAATTAATTACCTTGTTCCATTTTGTAGAACACGAAATCAATCAACGATTGCTCAAAAAAACGGATTTCAACGAGAAACCAAAAATAATTGTTTACGGAGAATGTTTCAACAGCGATTTTTGTCGACGTTGGAATGGTCGACGTTGGAATGGTCGACGTTGGAATGTCTTCAACGAAGATTAAAGAGAGAAAAGATTCGTCAGAGAATAAAGCTTGTATCATTTATTTCTGTCAAAAAAACCGCTAGGATCAAGAGATGGAGAAAATCAAGGACTTACCATAACCAACTACATTGTGTATTCCTAATCAGCCCTTGTCGTTATTTTTAATGATTAAAAGTAAATAAATCAGCCTCTATTTTGGTCATTAGATCTACAAAATGGAGGGCCAAGATTAAAAAGGACATTAGAACATAATATTAGAAAAGGATATGAACCCATCCCTATATATATATATATATATATATATATATATATATATATATATATATATATATATATATATATATATATATATATATATATATATATAGGGTTGTGATCAATTGAGATTTTTTATGCTAATTGAGAAATGAGATGCAATATCAGCCACTCATTTTTATTAAATGAGTGGTCCAGATTTTGCCACACAAAAATATTTTTAGATTAGTTTATTATGAAAGGACAAAATGGTAATTCATATTTTAATTAGTGTTCTTCATTTTGTGTTTGGTGATCTGCGCGAGATATCTCTCGGAATTCTGGAATTTAGGTGATTCCAAAAATCATCTAGATCCAAAATTAAAACTGATTATATCACAAATTATGCTAAATTGATGATCTCGATCGGCAAGGTGGACTATTTATCTCCGTCGTCGCTAACATACGCCAACGGCGAGGAGCGGGCGGCGCTGGTGCATACATCATTGAGGAGCAGGAATCGGGAATCAGGCGATGAGAAGTGGGTGCGCTACTCGGAGGTGGTGGAGAGGAAGGTGAAGAAGGAGGAGGTGACGAGCTCCACCGTGGACCGGCAGCATGTGTTGCTGAAGCTGGATCACGACGCCAATTCGAGCAGATAGCCTAGATCTGGCCGTCGATTCACCGGAATTCGATGCCAATTCGACGATTCCTTCCTCAACCCCTCCGGATTCGCCGCCGATTCGACGGTTCCTTCCTCAGCCGCTTCGGATCCGTGACCGGAAGCGGGAGATGCAGTGATTTCATCCTCGAAGCTCTTCATGAACACGTCGTGGATGGAAGTGCAGAGATCGGAATCCTCGTCGATTCCGTCCAGCAGATCCTCCCTCAGCCGCTTCACCTCCGGTGAGTCAATCTCCTCCGTCTCTGTTTCCGTTTCTCTCTGTCTCGTTTCTTTATTATTTCTTCCATTAGATTAATGCCGAAGCTCCTAGCTCTATTTGAAGTGTGGAGAGTGAAATTGAAGCTCTGTGGAGTTGCTGCCGGAATCTATTCTGTTTGTAGGGTTGTGCTATCTCGTAATGCATTCCGATTGGATATTTCTGCGAGTTTAACTGAAGAAAGTTTCGTATATACAATAAATTCTGGATTTTCGATGACTGTATATGTGTTTTGATATTCAAGTTCGAATTTGCTGATTTGATGCCTCTCCGGCGGAGATGTATGCCTTTGCCATACTTCTCTAATCAAATTGTTTTCAGTTTTCATGATGAGATTTCAATCAGTGAATTTATCTCGTATGAATTAGTTGCTCTGTGTAGGTTCGTTTTGAAGCTAATGCCCCCTTTTTTTAGTAGGATTTGAGACATTTTGCTCTCTCTCTATATGTATCTGTTTTGTTCTATTTAATTGTGAATTTGTGATTCAGTTAGTTAATGAGCGATTCAAGTGCTATTTTAATCAAAATGTAATCCAGTTGATTGTGATTCAGCTAGTTAATGGTGATAGATTGAAAAAACAATGCAGTAAAACGAGATAGAAATAAACTCTGTAAATTGGAAGGTAGATGGTAAATATAAGACATTTGAGGCTGGTATTGTGTGTGTTTTGTGATATTGGAAGGATCAATGTTTAAATGATGGCATAGAACAGAGCATGCTTAGCTTGAAGTTATGAGTTTCTTCTGTTTTGTGAGTTTTGGTATTTCATGCTTATGCTTATTTTTATTGATGCATGCAGGTAAAACCAGGAAATCACATCGAAAGAAGAGGTGAGATTTATAAAATTAGTGTAATGGTGATGTTATATAATTGAATAAACATGCATGTCAAGGGATTGATACAACGTTGTTTTTGGATTGCTGCTGATGCAACACAGGAAAGATTTACGAGGTAATTATCCGATAATTGAGTTTTATAGTTTATGTTTTTTCTTTTATATGGTTTACTAAATAGGCAGTGGTTATCATGGCAAAGCTTAATAATCTAAACTATTGCTTAGGTGATAAAAGCACAGCATGCATACCACTCAAGGAAGAGGAGGAGCTATTATACAGGTATCATGCTAATACCATAGCTATGATATCAATGTACTAGTTTTTTTTTCCTTGTGTATTACATGAAGTGGTGCCTGCGCCCGATCTTTTCATAGTTCCCTGTTTAGATGGTTATTCATTTTTATTTAGTGGGTGCTTATCCATTGAAAGGTCTTATAAAAATATATTTAATGAAATGCCTCTTTTCATATTACTTGTATGCTAACAGGTGGAGCTCCGTGATGTTGATAGCGGGAACAAATTGAATGAAAGGCTGCGAACAGATGAGAAAGTTGAACGTATGCACTCTCTCATCTTGTAGATATAACAGTGAGAAAGTAAATGCCTGGGTTTAAAGTTATTTCTTTTATTAGTTACCTGAACTCTTTTAAACTTCTCCATTAAGGGACCTGGATAAGATAGCAAATGTCCTGATCCCCGTTTTATAACTTCTACATTTAGCTGAGGAATGTTGAAGTGTTTGCAGTAAGTTCATGGTGATTTTATTTTTGTAAGATGCATTAACTGCTGGATTAATGCGTAGAGCTATGGCTATTTAATGATTTTTTTGTGTTTTAATCTCGTAAGAATTTGGCTTGTGCTGGTGGGGACCGCATTATGAATGTTCATGATTTTGTGGACTAGTATAACTTAATTCTGTTGCTGCATTGTTTGATGTAAGTGGTGGTTTTAAGCTGGGATTCATGAAGAATCATTTGATGCTTTCTTCTTTGTGAAGTTTAAATATGATGGAGAGTTTGTTTTCTTATTTGTTACGAATTCAAGTTACGTTTTCGTTTGAATTCCTCTACTCTTGGCATTGTCGTTGAAATGCATCAATAATTTATAATATGAATGATATTCGATTGAATTGGATAGAGAAATGAGTCTTTAATTTTGTTTGATTTAAGTTTAAAAATTGAATTGATGAGTTTTGAGATTGTTTTTGCAATTCAATTTGTTTGTTTTGTTATCATCTGCTAGTTTTCTCAATAGAATTAGGATGCTGATTACTATAATTCCCCGTCTCTATAAACTGATGATTATTTTGAAGAACACACTAGATCTGTAGATGCAGCAGTTTTGAAGTTTGCAACTGACTAAATTGATGAAAATGTTTACTTTTTTCCTTAATTATATAACTCGTTGACATAATAACGTTTGTTGTTGACATGAATTATATAGGACGTTGGCATAAATTTTATGAAAAATGTTGTTGACATAAATTATATGTAAAACATTGTTGTTGACATGAATTATATGTAAAACGTTGTTATTGACATAAATAATATATGTAGTTGACATGAAAATATTTGTTGTTGACATTAATTATTTGTAAAATGTTATTGTTGACATAATAGTTGACATAAATAAAGTTTGTTGTTGACATCGTAGTTGATATAAATAAAGTTTGTTGTTGACATCGTAGTTGACATAAATAAAGTTTGTTGTTGACATTGTAGTTGACATAAATAACGTTTGTTGTTGACATCGTAGTTGACATCGTGCGAAAATGACAATTATACCCCCTAGTGATATTGCCTAAAATAGTATTGTTGACATAAATTATATAAGTTGTTGACATGAAAATGTTTATTTTTTACATGAATTATATAGCTCGTTGACATAATAACGTTTGTTGTTGACATGAATTATATAGATCGTTGTTATAAATTTTATGAAAAATGTTGTTGACATAAATTATATGTAAAACATTATTGTTGACGTGAATTATAAGTAAAACATTGCTGTTGACATAAATAATATACGTCGTTGACATGAAAATATTTGTTGTTGACATAATAGTTGACATAAATAAAGTTGTTGTTGACATCGTAGTTGACATAAATAAAGTTTGTTGTTGACATTGTAGTTGACATAAATAATGTTTGTTGTTGACATTCGATATTCTCGCTATTGATATGTGAATTATAAGTGTTATTTGTTAGTTGTTGACATTTTAATACGAGTTGTTGACATTCGATATTCTCGATATTGACATATGAATAGTAAGTGTTATTTGTTAGTTGTTGACATTTTTATACGAGTTGTGGACATTCGATATTCTCGGTATTGACATGTGAATTGTAAGTGTTGTTTTTTAATTGTTGACATTTTAATACGTGTTGTTGACATTCGATATTCTCGGTATTGATATGTGAATTGTAAGTGTTATTTGTTAGTTGTTGACATTTTAATACGAGTTGTTGACATTCGATATTCTCGGTATTGATATGCGAATTATAAGTGTTATTTTATTGAATGTTGAAGATTTGAAGATTTGATGATTTGAATATTGGAGAGATTTGAAGATTTGAATGTTGAAGATTTGAAGATTCGAAGATTTGAACATTTGAATGTTGAAGATTTGAATATTTGAAGATATGAATGTTGAAAATTTGAAGATTTGAAGATTTGAATGTTGAAGAGTTGAAGATTTGAAGATATGAATGTTGAAGATTTGAAGATTTGAAGATATGAATGTTGAAGATTTGAAGATATGAATGTTGAAGATTTGAAGATTTGAAGATTTGAAGATTTGAATGTTGAAGATTTGAAGATTTGAAGATATGAATGTTGAAGATTTGAAGATTTGAAGATATGAATGTTGAAGATTTGAAGATTTGAATGTTGAAGATTTGAAGATTTGAATGTTGAAGATTTGAAGATTTGAATGTTGAAGCTAGAGTTTTAGAGAGGATTTTAGAAAATGATTTCAAACACAATTTAATGAAAAGACAATTATACCCCCTTGTTGACATAATGTGGTATTTGTTGACATTTTGTTAATCTTGTGGATTAGTGGCCCATATTGCATCTCATTTCTCAATTTAGCTAAATAATCTCAACCTAACAAGACCCTATATATATATATATATAGAGGCATATTAGGGTGCCACCACCCCTTAAAATAACACCATACCACCATTCCTAACCAATCCTTTGTACACATGGACGAATAATAAGCTGTCACGTGGCAAAAAAAAAATTTGAAAAACTCAGGCCAACAATTTGTTGCTCTTTATACAACAATTTTTCTTGTCCAGCAATATCCGACACAATATACAGCAATCTATAGATTGCTGTGTAGTGTTTGTAATATTGCTGTACATTGTAGCGTTTATAATATTGATGTATAAGTGGTGTCACGGTGTCACTTTAAGAGGGGTTGTCATTTTAACACAAACCTATATATGTACACACATAATATGCCAACATTAAGATAGAGAGTGAAGTCATTTTCGCAGTACTGATGTTGCTCTTCACATGGCTTTCGAGGCGACCCGGCAACCACCTCGTCTACTATCTGAATCCGATCCTCAGTAGGTCGGATCCGAAAGAGCGTTTCCGGGTCAGCCACAACCCGTTAGCTTGGATTAAGGAGGCCGTCTCCTCTACTGAGGCTGATGTCGTCAGACATTTCGGCACTGATAATGCTGTCTACTTTGTTTTCCTCACCACCAGTAATTTCCAATTGATTGTCCCATTTATTTGTATTTAGAGGAAATTGTGCATGACGTGGTAGGCTAAATCCATGATTTATTTGCCATTTTGTATACATATCAAAAGCCTTTAATTTTAGCAGTCCATCTGTCTCAAAAAGTTTGTCACTTATTTTCATTTATGTTCACTCTATAAAATTTATCACATTTCACTTTTATCATTTTGATTTCCAAATATTCACATGTAATATTTCCTCGAATATAAATCAATTGAATAGTAAACAACATATCATAATGATAATACAATTCATTATTTTAAAATTCCGAGACCGACCGAACTTCATGATTTTTGTGGCAATTTTCCCAAAAACTTTATTATTTGAATGGGAATAAGAAAAAAATCAGAAAAGAAGTTTCAAATAAACTATCAGTGTCATCTAGTAATAATTGTTGCATGATACTACATAACACTTAATTCTACTTAGCTTACTTCCAATTTATAGACAAGATCTTCTTACATTCATGGTTCATGAAGAAATGAAAATAGTGGCACGTGGAGATAATGAAACTCAACTTTAACAATCTTCCATTTTTGCCTTTCTTCACAAATACACCCAACAATCCATATTATTTACGGAAAATTGAATTATTTCATTAATTCTAGTCGTGCGACTCCTGCCTAATAAATAAAAACATGAAATGTACAAAATCGTAAGAATTGTTGAAACAGTAGTTAATGGTACAATAAAATTAATTCGTGCTGTTTAAAGAATTATACTCATAATAAGACCAATAAAGCTAAGGTTTGCCAAATTAAACGAAAGTGCTAATTCAACGATCTTAAATAAGACATGGAAATGGAAATCCATAAATTTCATATTTTGCTCTAGATCATTTAATTCCTCGGTATTTATTAGTTTGTGAAGTACTCCCTCCGTCCCCCAAAGTTTGTCCCAATTTGATCTGGCATAGGTTTTAAAAAATTGTTTGATTTTATATTAATTGGAATTGTGTAGTGGAATAAGGGTTCCACATTGAGAAGATTGAGAGATGTATTTAATGTCTATTTTTAGAAAGATTCCAATTGGAACAAATTTTATAGGACGGACAAAAATGATAAATTGGGATAAACTTTGGAGGACAGATGGAGCAGTACACTAATTATTATAGTAGCAGTCATTTTTTTTGTTTAGACTCGGATGTACTAAAAACTAATCAGTGGCAAGTGAAGCGAGCAGCCCATGAAACTATATATTAGTTCAAGTTCTCTTTTTCATCGATGCAAGATATTGATTATTCTTTTTTTTTCTATCAACGCATTACTGGTCTTGCAAATAACAGAACGGTAGCCCTCGGTTATGGCCATTTGTGGTAGCCACGTATTGGGTATCTTTCGTTGCATACAAACTCTTATGGCGAGCATATAAATATGTGGCTGACATGAGGGCCGAAGCCCTCATGTCGCCCCATTTGAAGAATGAACAATTTGATGTCCTTGTCCGAGACATGACTGCCCCCGAAGAAGGCCAAACTCGAATGGAACAAGTCCATTCCTATTTCATGGGAATCTATCCAGACACATACTACAAGTCCATGGTTCTCTTCTCACAAAAAACACAATGGTAAATTAGCGTGCATGTGTTGGCCTGGTGATAAAGTGCATATATTGTAACTTGTGTCCCACTAAATTCTGAGAGGGGCAGAAGGATGCGGCCGCCCTCGAGTGAGAAATATATTGTTTTAGTACTATAAATTTCGCTCCTCCAAAATTGTATTCAGGCCAACGAAATTTATAAAGAGTTGGAACGATACAGAGAGAAGCTTATTAAGGGTGCAGAGGCCGGAGGAAGGAGGCCGACTACTAGAACCGGCTTCATGGGGCTTATAGGTCAAAAGGTCGATGCAATAGAGTACTTCGATAACATGATAAGAGAGCTAGTACCAAAGCTAGAATCCGAGCACAAGGTGACCCTCAGAGACAAACACCTCTCCGCAGCTATCGTTTTCTTCATCAGCAGAGCCTACACGACACCATGGTGGAGGCCCCCGAGCCTGGCCAGCTGCATGAACTTCTACGAGAGAGTGATTCGGCAGTATCTCATCTATTCTATAGTGTTGGCCAACATCATCTTCTAAATAGGACGATGGCGGTTCCAGGAGATCTGAAGTATGGGAAAAGATTCCCTGATGATATGCTGATTCTTACCATCGTCCTATGCTATTCTGTCACGGCGCCCATGATTCTTCTCTTTGGAGTTATGTGTTTTGCTTTGGGATTTCTCGTTAAATCATACTCTCTTCGTCCATAAATAAATGCTCCAATTTGACTCTGCAAATTTTTAAAAATACTACTGATAAGAGAAAACAAGCAGAAAAAAGTTACTAGTAGTGAATTTTAACTTGATTGTTTTTTTACTACTTTACATTGTTTTGTACTACCTCCGTCCCCCAAATTTTAACACGGTTTGACCCGGCACGAATTTTAAGAAATGTAATGGAAAGTGTGTTGAAAAAGTTGGTGGGATGTGGGTCCTACTTTTAAAGTATTAGTTTTATAATAAAATGTGAGTAGGAATGAGTTAGTAGAATATGAGGTCCACTACCAAAAATGGTAAAAAGTGAAGTGTGTCAATCTTTCAGGGACGAACCGAAATGGTAAACTGTGTCAAAATTTGGGGGAGGGAGGTAGTATAAGACAATTGACGTGTGAATATCTCAATAATATTGTGTGTATCAACAGGTGCTCAGAGTGTACGTGCCCTCGTACGAGAGTTATGGGTGGATGTGACCGCACATGTACAACCACATTATGGCGACGTTGATCCTGTTTCAGGTGACGATGGTGTGCTACTTGAGCGTGAAAAGGTTCGTCTACACTCCACTTGTGGCGCTGCTTCCTATCTTGAGCCTCTTCGCCTATGTATGCACGACCAAGTACTGTCGATTCTTCAAGACGACAGCGCTCAATGTTGCATGCCGGGAGCTCAAGGAGTCATATTTGTCGTGAACTTGTGAATTTTAAAAAAATACTCCTTCCGTCTTTAACAGGAGTCATATTTGTCGTGAGCACAAATTTTAAGAAATGTAAAAAATAATGAGTTGAAAAAATTAGTGGAATATGTGGCGAATAGTTACACATGAAATTCTATACATCTCAACATAAGCTAACATTCATACAAAGAGTGAAATCACTATCAAATGATAGCCTGGGCTTTTGCCGAAGGCGCAGAAGTTCTGGCCTGCGACACGCCACCGACCGCCGTATGCAATCGGGTGAAATTGGAAACATATTGCGGCGTCGTTGCGGCAGCATATGGGAAGAGAGGAAGAGAGTTGGTCAGGCAAGGTCACGTCATCTTCAAGGGGCGATATCTCAACAGTAACTCCTTCATGTCCAGCAACTTCATTCACACTCATCATTGTCCTTTGCTCCATAATATAGCTTCAGATTGAAGAGCACGGGTCCTAGCCACGGCCGAAATGAAATACAACGACTTAAATAACATGGGACAAATGGAATAGGAATTATTTTATAAATGAAGGGTGAAAGAAAGTTAAGTGGAATATAAGACCTTGAGATGCAAGGAGCATATGAATGGATGTTATTAGGAACTGATGAGATGCAGTGACAGATTAGTACTGCTGGTGAGACCCTCTTCTTGAAGCTCTCCATTGTTTCCTCGTCACCCCGAAAATATACAGCAAGTCGAAGGCTTTCATTAGCAAGCTCCTCTTGCTCCGCCAATGTTCTCATTGCTGAAATGGTCGAAGATGCACTACAAAATCTCAAAGCAATATATTTGAGCGTTCCTATTTCTCCTATGCCTGAAGGGAACTCAATCAATTTAGACAACCTTAGACGAAGACTTTCTAAGACTGGAAAATGGGAGTTGTCAGCATTACAACTAACTAAATCACAACCATAAATATTCAAGGTTTTCAAGTGACAAAACTTGCCCTCAATGGGGTTCCAAACAGATCCAATGACTGAATTTGGTAACAATGAAAGCATTTGAAGATGGGGTAATGATCCAACCATCATTGTCAACTCTTCCCAGTCTACACCACAACCACTTAAACACAGCGACCGGAGAGAACTTGGGAAAGTGAGGCTCGTAGCAAACTCACGCCACTTGGAATCGCCATCGAACTGCAATGCTAGGTATTGCAGCTGATGGAAGAAGCCAAGATTGTGGGGACAGTAATACCAACTTACTTCATCACATGAATAGGATAACTGCAGTTCTCTGACATTGGGGATTCTCCTGCAAACCTCTTCACTAAGCCTGAAATTCTCTACTTCGAAAAGTGTGTATAGATTTCTCATAACTATGCGATTTGCTTTATCCACAGGAAGAGGATCAATGAGACAAATCATGTTGACCTCAATCTTCCTAAGCTGTAACATCTCCCAAATCCCATAAGGTGCAATTACTTTTGATTTATTTGGTACATAAATTGTTAATATTTGCAGATTCCAAAGCAATGATATGGACGAAGGAAGATAATAAAGAGACCGGCTAGGGATGTAAACAAGACTCACATTAAGATACCGCAAGTTAACTTGTTGAAAAATAGACTCACTTATGAATGTCGTAGCAACGTTACTCAACGTTCTCAGCAGCTTCAAGCCATTCAGATTGTTTATACCGTAACGGCCACCGTTGCATATCAGATAACGGACTGGGGCATTCGAGGTTATTGTTTCATGATTCACCTCTCCATTGATTAAAACCCGACGCTCCCTAGTTATGCCTCCTGAAGTTTCAAACACTGATAAAAACTCTTCTTTCTTGGCAGTCTGTAGGCACAATTCTCTTACTAGATCATGTACTTTAAATGCGTATACATCTCCCTTATAGTCCCAACTACCCACTAAAATGAGATTTCTCATAAAGAGATCCATTAAATAAAACAATGCAACCTCTTCCAATATGTGATTATCAAAATGCTCTATACATCCTTCAGCGATCCAAAGTTTAAGAACATTCTGCGCGTTAATCTTTTCATCTTCTGGAAATGCTCCAAGGAGTAGGAAACATGGCTTTAGATGAGCAGGCAAGTATCGATAACTCAAAGATAACACATTCAAGCAGTGCTCATCGTTCCCTGTAGAATACAAAATTGATTGTGCAACATTCTCCCAGTAGGCTAGATCCGTTGGGGACTTCCTGAGATGGCCTCCGACAACAACAATAGCTAGGGGAAGTCCTTTGCACCGTGCAACTATCTTCTTTGCAGTCTCCTCCAACTGAGGAGGGCAACATCCTTGCTGCTTTGCAAATGCATTTTGACAAAATAGATGCCAACTATTGTCCTCATCCAGAAAACTCATTGCAATACGATTACCATTATCGCCTAAGCGATAAGCTACATTTGCAAGCCTAGTAGTCACCACAACTCGGCTTCCATTGTTGGTATCCGGAAACAAGGATGTTACATTCATATCATCCCAGGATTTGAGGTTCCACATATCATCTAGAGCAATCAAATACCTTAGCCCGAATAAACTCTTGAACAACCTTTCTCGCACCACATCAACAGTTCCAATAGTGGATCCTGTCATACAAGACAAGAGTTGTGCCAACACTTTCTGAATGCTATACTCTTGAGATATTGTTGCCCAAAGGCAAACATCAAAGTGTTGCACTATATATTGATGTTGAAATGCATTTAAGGCAAGAGTAGTCTTACCAATTCCACCCATGCCTTGGATGGGGATGACTCGCCGACTCAAGTGACCTCTGGTGAGCAGATGCAGAAGTTGAAGTAAGATATCATCAAATCCAACCATTGAAGAGGTGAGAAGAGGCGTTGATTGGGCTGTTGTTGATGAATGTGTGGGCGGGTCCAACATTCCACTTCGCACTCTCACGTTTAATGTCTTTGTCCTTATGTAATACATTCTTTGGGTTACTTTTCTCGTAATATAATCCTTTTTTTGGGTTGCTTTGTGCAAATCCAGCAGGAAACGAGATGGTCGAGTGTTTCCACAACGGATCTGATCAACCATATGTGTGCTTCGATCACATCTTTTGCCACTTGAGCAGCACACGCAATTCGCATCTCTAAAGCTTCTGCTGTTTCTCTTGTGGATCCATGAGAATTGTCGTAGCTTTTCATGAAATTGATCAGGAAAGAAACATTATCTGAAAGGGAATCAATTTGTTCTTTCTCAAAGGAAAAGGTATGGTTGGGGTGATTGTCGATAAGGAGTATATTGTTTTGGAGAGAAACTAGAGCTGAGAAAGCTGCTTCCATGGATGGATAAGTTCGAGATTGTGAAGCTTGTTTTTGATGAGATTTTATTGTGACCTCTGCATAGCTTGTAGTATATCATATAGTCAATTATGAACCACTAATTTCATATCCATCCATCCATCTCACTCTAGTATGGATATGGAGTGATTAACAGGTTTCTCCCAAGTTTTGTACTCCACTCCACTGCGTTGGACTTCTTGACCCTGATAGAAGCTCGTTGACCCACTAAAATCTACTCTTTCAAATAGAATTCCTTTGATTTAATGTGTCACGAGAAATACTTATAGATCTCATAAAAATAAAACAAAACAATGCTCCATGACCGTCAGTGTTTTAAAAATCGGACCAGACCGGCACCCTGCCGGTTGGACTGATTTTTTCAGCGATTTTTTCATTTGTAAGGCATTTTTTCAAAAATTGTTCTCGAAGGGAATCAAACTCCATACCTATCAGACTGAAGCCCAACCCTGCCAGTGTACCACTTGAATAATTATGATATAACCATAACCTTAATTAGTAAAATGTCGCTTATTTAATATTTAATTATTAATTTCAGTAAACTAATTAAAAATATTGTCTATTATTTTTTTAAACCAACTAATTAATTCTAGAGTAAAGACTAAAACTGGTGCTGAACATATGATCATTTTATGATTTTGGTCCTAAACTTTATCTTTTGGATTTTTTGGTCCTGCATATTTCAAATCGGATCACAATTGGTCCTCCGCTAACAATTCCGTTAATATTTAACAGTCAACGGTATTAAATACGATTTTGACCAAATTAAATTGTTAAATATGATTAATTACTCCCTAATTTCATCTTCTCCCTCTCTTCTCTCTCACATCTAACTACAAAAATATGTCAGATTACCGACGGAAAATACAGACGCTACGAATTACCGACGGAATTTTCCGTCGGTAATTTAATTCCTTTTTTAATTAATCTACTTTCCGTCGGTAAAAAAACAATTACCGACGTGCTTTTCATCGACGGATTAGGGTTTAGGGAAAAATTTTCCGTCGGTAAAGAGCTAGTCGGTAATTTGTTTTACCGACGGAAAGTAGATTAATTAAAAAAGGAATAAAATTACCGATGGATGTTTCCGTCGGTAATTCCTTTGGTAAATCCTTGCCAAAAATATTTCGTCGGTAATTCCGTCGGTAATTCGAAAAGTTTTCCGTCGCTAATTCTGTCGGTAAATTGACCATTTTGTTGTACTGTCTTGTACGCCGCCACCGTCTGCAATTGCCACCGCCGCTGCTTATTTGTCGTCGCGAGTCCAGTTAGAGCAGATGCGGTTAGCCACCGTCAGCCCATCTTTCACTCTTCCCCCTCCGATTCTCCCCTTCTCTGTTCAGGACTAGTTTTGGCATTTACTTTTAATTCTAATATTTTGTGGATAAGTTATTTACTAATCTTTAACACTAGTATTTTATCATTCACTAAATCTTAATATTGAACTAGATTATGTATAAGTTTTAAATATTTTAAGCAAATATTAAATTTTCATTATACTTATCATCAACTAAGTTTAATAACATATTATTATTAACTAAAATTTAATGTTATAATTATAGATTCTGATCAAAATTCAACAAACTTCTTCTTCATCTTGATTCGTGTCGTCGCAGCGACGTGTCCTGAAACCGGAGAGAACGTCGTCTTCGGACGAATCCACGTGGCCGCCGGATTGAGGCGACCAGAGCCTGACCACGACGTCGTAGCCTTGAAAGGGAAAGACCTTAAGAGTAACTCCATCATGCGCCGCTGCTTTATCCCAACCGTACATCATCGTCGCGTACTCCTCTAACTCCTCCGCGCTCACTGGCCACCGTAACATCGCTACCGGCTCAACCTCAAGAGTATATGTCTGTTCCATCGCCATTGGTTTTGGTATGAAATTTGATAGAGAAAGAGAAGCTTTAGGGTTTTGAGAAGTGTGACGAATGGCGTGAGCTTTGAAGATATATATAAGTTGCTTTAGCTCAAATTAAATTAATAATTTGGGAAGAATATCTGATTTTGTGTTTTCATGATATGAAAAATAACTTTTGTTTCTATAATTGAAATTGAAATTTGATTTTTCAGGTGGGTTCTATCTAATGGCGATACTTTCCTTATTTATAATAATATATATAAAGAATAATTTATTATTCAAAGTGTGACGAAATTATTTGAAGGCCATATCTTACAAAACAAATTTTGAAATGAAAAATTGAAACTTTTTAAATGTGGAAGGAAATTACAATTGCCAATTTCGATCAAGGAGAGAGAGAGGATATGTGTCGATCGAAAAGATTGCTAATCATTAAAATATTACTATAACTGAAAGCATTTTCTCCAATTTAGTTAAATCTGTACAAATTTTTGTTAGTAATTTGCGTCTCTTACTTATTTTTGAAGTTTTGGGATATTTGGATTTGGATTTGGATTTGATAATGTCAAAGTCGATATACATTTTCCTTATTTATTATATCAAAGATTAATTTAATCAAACCGTCAACTTATCTTAAGGCATAATGCCATAGTAGTATTTATTCTACTAAAACAAATCAGATATAAAAAAAAATACTAAGTAACTTTTAGTAGCAGATTGCCTTATTTTTATAAAAACAATTATAACTATATAGTGTTTTATGCTTATTTTTAATAATCATATTTATTCAAAAATTAAACTACTTTTCACTTCCATCAAATATAGAAATTGTATGAAATTATACGCAAGAATAACGGAGAGCTAGGATTTTGACATTGAAAATTTAAGTAAAAGAGACGTGGTAAGGATCCTTTATATTTTTCCTCGTTCTTCTTTTACATAATTTGATTAATCTATAGAGTGTCAAATTAACATATTTGTTGGATATGAACATGACTTTGATCGAAGCGCATATAACTGTATTAATACATCCCTCAACAAATCCAAGAATCGATGAAACAATAAGATTAAATCGTTTAGTTCAAAGAATCACTATTACATAGAGCAATAAAAGTTGCCATATACATATACAAAGAGTTGGTATTAATTCGTCAATTGATACTAAGAGAGTCGAGCACAGTGGCGGACGGAATGTAGAACTAGGGGTGACGGTTGCACCCCCATTTTTTTTTCTTTTTTACTGCAATCATACCTATATTATTGTTTATAATTTTATATATCTCTAATTAAAATTATAAAGCAATCTCACGTCTGATTTAAAAAAGATATTTAACCTAAATTACGCCGCCTAGAAAATAGTGATATGGTGATAATATGGAGTAAATGAAATACGGCGCCTCATTTTAGTTTTATAGTCTAATTATGAATATGATACATCATTTAATTCATGTTCACACTTTATTTTTTTAATTCTTGTTATAGTCATAAAACTTTGTGCCCTTATTTGATGTTATTGTTAGATAATTTATAACACATGACTATATTTTCTATTCTAGTAATAGTTTATATATTATTGTTCGTGTTATTAAATTTTACACTCAATGTTTAATTATTTATTAGTTTGGTAAAAACTTAAAACTTAGTACTAATAATTTTGTCTTAAAGAGAATGAAAAAATAGAGAGAGTGATGTTTCTAACTTTAAAATTGTGTCATTTAAAGTGGAACATCCAAAAAGAAAAATAATTCACTTATAGAATGGGACGAAAGGAGTGTTAATTTAAAATTAAACAATGTTTCAATGTATAATGCTTTAACAATACTTTTTTTATGTAATTATCTACCTTACTATTCGCACCCCCGGAATTAAAATCCTGGATCCGCCACTGGTCGAGCATTAAGTGAAGCGGCTCCTTGATTGCTGTAGTTTTGCAGAGTGTGCAGAAGTTCTTGCCGCGGACGAGCCACCTCCGTATGCAGTCCGGATGAAACTCGTGCCCGCAATCCAAACTAGTCACCGATCCTCGGTACAGATCGTCTAGACATATGCAACAAACTTCTTCTTCATCTTGATCCGTATCGTCGCAGCGGCGTGTCTTGAAGCCGGAGAGAACGTCGTCTTCGGGCGAATCCACGTGGTCGTCGGTGTTGGTAACGGTCCAGACACGGATATGCAAACCGTAGCAATTGGGAAGAAAGGAAGAGAAGCCGGGAGGAGGGGTGGCTTCAAAAGGCAAGATCTCAACGGTTGTTCCTTCATGTTGGGCTACTTCATTATACCACGTAGCTGTCGTTTCGTATTCCTCCATGCTCCATGGCCACCATAAAATTGCTTCCGATTCAAGAATGCGTGTCTCTGTCTGTGTCACATCCATCGCCTTTGATCATCGGGAGAAATTTGAGAGCGGGAGAATTTGGTGTTTAGAGAAGTATGAGTAATGAGGCGAGATGTTGAAAAGTTATATATAGTCGCTTCAGCCTAAATATTTTGGTAAGTATCTGATTTTGCATTTTGATTATGGAAATTTTCATTATCTGAAACGTAGGAGTGTAGCTAATTAGATAAATATTGATTATTTGTCAACTCGATTCTAACTAAGTCGATTATTTCCTTATTTATTATATTAATAGTATTATTTAATCATAGCGTGACTCAGAAATAAAAAATTGGAACATTTACTATTATAATAGAAATTTATCAATAGCCAGATATTACTCTATCTACTTTTTGTATAGTAAAAACATTAAAAAATTTGTCGTGATCAACTTCAAACTTAACAAATTGAATAAATCAAGTGATAACAGAACAAATATTAGTTCTACATACGGTCTGATGCGGCCCAACATGTACAACTAGGGATGTTAATATAGCCCGCAACTCATGGATCGGCCCGAATAGATCGCCAAATTTACAGGGTTAGGGCTGAAAATTTCTACCCCAATTAGTCCGCACTCGATTAACCCGCAACCCGTTAGGGCCAAACCCAAACACCCGATGGGCTGGCCCGAAAACCCGATAAAATTTCTATCGTTCTATTTGTTTGACTCTAATTCGGCACTTCATTGGTTATTTTATAATATAGATTGCTAAAAAAATAACTTTCAATTTTACAGATTAAATATATAAATTATAAATTAAATTTTTATTAACATAATACTCCCTCCGTCCCAGTTTAAGAGTCACTTATTGCCATAAAATTCCGTCCCAGTTTTAGAGTCACATTTAGAATTTTCCATATTTGGTCATACAATTTTACCCCATTGTTCATCAAAATTACATCAAAATGTCATTATCTGCATTGAAATAAACCAAAATAAAAATCAAAAATCAAAAGGTCAAAAAGGGACCCACCTCCAACCAACTCACTTCATTTATTACACACTCCACTATCTCATTTCATTTATTACACACTTCAACTCTTTCTTAAAATCCGAGCCATTACAATAAGTGACTCCTAATTCTGGACGGAGGGAGTAATAGATATATAAATTAAAAACTTCAAATTCACTAAAAAATACTCCCTCCGTCTCAATAAATATGAAACATTTGGTTTCCGGCACGGGATTTTATGCAGTGTTGTTTTGTGAGTTGATGAAGAGAGAGTAAAGTAGGAGAGATGGAAAAGTAGAGAGAGTGATGTTTCCATTTTAGGAAATATTTCATTTTTAGTTGGACAACCCAAAAAGGAAAACGTTGCATTTCTAATGGGACAGAGGGAGTATATTTAAATTTCTAAAACATGCTTTAAAATTTCTTGATGTTTATGTTTTATTTTGCATCATGTTTATGCTTGAGTTTAAGCATATATCTCAAATTTATCATAATTAAATATTTTACATTTTATAAATATAACTAATTTTCACCATTATTTATTGGATTGATCGCATGCTAATTTTATCGGTAGCAACCCGATTAGCCCGCTGGGCTAGCCCGAAACCCGATCTTTTAGGGTTAGGGTTGAACTTTAATAACCTGAAAAATCATAACCCGATTAGCCCGCACCCGATTGACCCACAACCCGAATAGGGTTGGCCCGAAATCCGGTGAGCTGGCCCGATTGACATCCCTATGTACAACCACGTTGCAGTATTGTTGCTCTTGTATCAAGCCACAATGGTGGGCTACTTCAGTGCAAAGGAGTTCGTCTACATTCTGGTTCTGATTTATACTAAATTCAAACTCATTTTAGTGTAAATGTCACATCAAATGTAATTTTACCCCAACTCAAACTTAAAGTATTTTTGTATATTATATCTTTTTTACTCACAAATTTTGAAAAAAAGCTTTTGGTTTTGATTTAGGGTAAACCTAAAGATATGTATGTTTTACTTAAAAATAAAAAGGGATATGTTGTTTAGTACTATTAGAGTTAATTACCTATCTTATTTTAGATTATGGTCTAAGACTATGGAGGAATGGAGTTTGTAACACCCCGGTCATTTTATTTTACATTTTAGGAAAATAAATAAACACAAAAGTTCAAGTACAAATAAAAGTTCCGAATATATAAAAAGCGCTATTTTATACTATCGTCAATAGTTACACATGAAGATCCATACAGTACATCTCAACAAAGCTAACATCCAAACAAAGAGTGAATCTCAATCAATTGATCGCCTGAGCTTTTGCAGAGAGAGGAAGAGAATCGATCACTTCAATGGCCAAGAGTATGGGTCCTAGGCACGGCCGAAAGGAAATACAACAACTTAAATAACTTGGGATAAATGGAGTAATTAATTATTTTATATTTCAACTTAATGATACGAGTACAACACGACCCCGACGGACGGAGACCATACAAGAGATAGAGGTAGTACCAACGAGCCTTGATGCTCCGCCGGACTGCGATACGGTGGAAAGGGGTCGCCCAACTGCGACGGCCATCAAGTCGCCACGACCAAGGCGACAAGTTCAACCCCCAAGTCAAGTACGGGGAGTTTGTCCCTTGCTGAATAGGATTAGTTCATATTTTAATATTATTTTATGTTAGTTTTGTAAATTTTATGTCTCACATATGTGACATGTGATAGAATCCTAAATAAAATTGGATTTTTAGTATAATACATATATTTGGTATAAGACACATTTTACCCTAATTAATTGACTATCTATTAATTATTGTCACATCAATTAATTAAATAATCATACGATATTTCTCCAAAGAGAATATATGTTCATATATATATATATATGGCGATTGATTGCCAATAAATGGAAAAGATTGATTGCATAATCTTTTTATGGAATGAATATTCATTCTCTTGGTCATCAAGTAAAAGAAACGTGCATATATATTATTAAAGATTTGATTAGAATTGATTGTGATCAATTAGTAATATTAATAGACGGAAGATTATATTCTTGGTCAATAAGAAATGTATTTACTAATTATTTTGGGCCTCTTTGATGGAAAGGGCTTTTAGGGTTTGATACCTAGGGTTTGTCCTCTCTCTGCCTATAAATACAAGTGTGGTGATCCCATCAAATCACACACATTAAGAGAACACATAAACGAGGGAAAGGGAGAGAAACAAATCCTTGGAGTTGGAGTTACGCCACTACGCCAAAGAAAGTCCGGGGAAGTTCGTCTCCTCCTTCCTCAATCGCTTCCGCTATGGATCACCAAGGTATGTCTCGATCCTATTATGATTATGGTTTACGTGAAATACATGTTGTTCGAAGATCTTGCTTTATTTATATTCAATTATGTAATCTTGAATATATGATGATAAATAATGTCCAACATGTGGTATCAGAGCATGGTTGAGAACTCATGTATTTTCGTATGATTGAAAATCATACTTTTTGAATTTATTTTTGATAAATTACTGTGAATGAATCGACTGCTTTTAAAACATGTTTCAAGCATTTTATAACTTCAGATTACGATGAATTGTGTATTTCATATTGTGAATTCAATTTTCAGTGAGTTCAAATCATGTATGACGTATTAGTGGATTTAATGACTAAATGAATGATTATGATTGACTCTCTTTATGAAATAATTGTTTCCGTACGAATCCAGATTGTATGATGGAATTGGTAATTCTGTTTATTTAATTTGATCGCATATGTTTGTGAGTTGTAATGGTTAATTGCGTTATTAATTGAAAGTTAGCTTTTTTTTTTGTATGATTATACTTTTGAAATATATGGTTTCCATATTGATTCTATTTATATATATGGAATTGATTTGGGTATTTTGATTGTGTATATACTTTATGTAAATTGAGTTTGAATATATGCATTGATGAATTGAGATTTCAATTAAATGTTTTATGATTATGAATCTACCGAGACGGTGGAATGAATGATTACATAATTCAATTCTCGTTTTAACATGTATTTTGATTATATTATGTTTATTTTGCAATCACCAAAGTGAGGCAAAATAAGGAGAGTCTATAATCAAACTCATATTAAAATTTGTTTAAGCAATTAATCTCTATATGTTCTTGATTATATTATTTTTATTTTACAATCACCAAAGTGAGGTAAAATAATAGTTTATAATCAAATTAAGTGAAAATCTGCTTAAGCAATTAATCGCTATACATTCTTGATTATATTATGTTTATTTTGCAGTCACCAAAGTGAGGTAAAATGAGAAGAGTTTATAATCAAGTTAATATGAAAATCTATGTATGCAATTAATCATCGTGCTTGTTGTGGCTATTCATTATCTAAATAGTTTGTTTGTTATAAGGTCTAGATTCCCAAAGGAAATAGTCTTTGCAACATAATAAACACTTATGGAGTTAATAATTTAAATTGGTGTCAATTACCCAAAAGTAACGCCAATTTATTATTACTCAATTATTGAACTAAGATATGAATATTAAAAGCATGATTTTTATTATTGTATGAAGACTACCCAAAGGAGTTTTCATAATTGCCTCATGATATGAGTTTTCAAATTAATGTTCGTGTTATTATTCAAAGCTTTTATATGTGAGCATTCATTTCTTAATTGCTCCTATAATGTAAAAACATATATTTTTTGCTACTAGTATGTTTACCTCAAACGTTCCCCAACTTAATGGAACTAACTTCTTTGAATGGAAAAAGAAACCTAAGTTCACTCTTGGAATAATGGACTTGGAACCTAACACTGTTGAATGATAATCCAATTATCTTTGATCAAAGTAGTTGGTTGATTGCCCATAATGCTTGGGAAAAATCTAACAGGACTAAGTTTACAGTTCATTAGAATATTCGTTGTAGATAAAGTCTCTCAACGACTGATATTGCAAAAGAATATTTGCATAATGTTGAGGATCGCTTCACAACTGCATATAAGTCTATTGCAGGAAAACTTATGAAGGATCTCATGAGCATGCAATATGATGGTTCTCGGACTATGTACGAGCATGTGATGAACATAAATAACATCTCTTCTAAGCTGGAAAAGTTAGGATTACAGGTGGATGAAGATTTCTTTGTCCAATTCATCCTAACTTCCTTACCTCCTTAATATAGACCATTCCAAATTGATTCACTATACAAAATTAGTGGACTCTTAAAGAATTGGGAAATGTATTGGTCTAGGAGAAGCATAAGATGAAGAAGTATGGAATGTGTGCATCTCATGCTCACATTGCAACCGAAGGAGCGTCTAAAGGATAATATTCATTCGAATTTATCATTCTTATGGCATAAAGGAACTGGATCATACTTCTAGTGAAAGAATTAAGAGGCTTACAAAGGATAATATTCATTCGAATTTAGACTTTACAAAGCATTACAGTTTGTGTGGATTGTATTAAGTGTAAACAAACCAAACACAATAAAAATGCCACAAGAAGCAATGAGCTCCATAAAATTATACATACAAATATTTGCAGACCTTTTGATGTCTCGACTTTTGGTGGAGAAAAATATTTTATCACCTTTATTGATTATTTTTTCGCGTTATGAATTTATTTATTGCAAGAAAAATCTCAGGCACAGTTGAACATTTTATGACTGAGGTTGAAAGGCAATTAAATAGAAAGGTGAAAATTATTCGATCTAGAGGTGGTGAATTTTATGGCCGTACCACTAAAATAAGTCAATTACATGGACCTTTTGCCAAATACTTAGAAAAGCATGACATTTGTGCTTAATACACTATGCCAAGTACGTCTCAGCAGAATGATGTTGCTGAGAGACGAAACCGAATTCTCATGGGAATGGTTAGAAGAATGTTAATTCTACCTTACCCATAACATTGTGAATTTATTCTCTTAGAACCGCTATTTATGTATTAAACCGGGTTTCTAGTAAGGTTGTAACAAAGACTCTATTATGAACTTTGGACAGGTATAAAACCCAGTTTGCAGCACCTTCATGTTTGGGGCTGTTCAGCGGAAACTAGAGTATACTATTCGCAAGAAAAGAAAAAAATGGATTTTAGACAATTATTGGTTATTTTATGGGTTACCAGAAAAATCCAAAGGGTATAGGTTTTATTGTCCTAATGATAGCATGAGAATTGTGGAAACTGGAAATATATGATTCTTTGAGAATGGTGAGATCAGTGGGAGTTTTAACACTCATGATGCGGTCATTAATAAAATAAGGGTATAACCTTCTTCCCTCATTTCCTCAAGAATTAAGTGTGCCAAATATTGTTGAACAGCCTAACAATATTTGAATGACCAACCACTTAATGATGATGCCAAAGTCATTGATCTACAGAAGTGCCATTAAGGCTTTTCTACAAAAACGAAGGTTGGGTATTTCTGATGACTGTGGCTAATATCTCCAAGAATCCGAATGTAATATAGGAATACATAATGATCCAGTTTCATATTCACTAGCCATTAAGTGTAATAATTCTAATAAATGGATTGGTGCATGATAGAAGAGTTAAAATCTATAGATTAAAGTCTGGGACCTTATCGAATTACCTGATAAACAAAAGTATATTGGGTGTAATTACTTCAAGACCAAATTCGATATAAATGGTTTAATCTATCGATTTAAAGTCAGACTTGTTGCCAAAGGTTATACTCAGAAAAGATAGCATTGATTGTAAATAGACTTTCTCTCAAGTATCAAAGAAGGGCTCACTTAGAATCATTTTGGCACTTGTAGCCCATTTCGACTTGGAACTACATCAAATGGATGTGAAAAAAAACTGCTTTTCTAAATGGCGATTTGTAAGAAGAAGTCTACATGAAACAACCTGAAGACTTCATTAAGAAATGGAATTGAAACAAGCTTCTCGACAATGGTATTTTAAATTCCATGACACTATTACTGCTTTTGGTTTTAAAGAAAACACTGTTGATCGGTGTATATACCTCAAGATTAGTGGGAGCAAGTTCATATTTTTGGTTTTGTATGTTGATGATATATTGCTTGCTAATAGTGACATTGGATTACTACATGCACTAAAATTATCTCTCTAAAAATTTCAACATAAAAGATATGTGTAAGACATCCTATGTCATATGATAGAAATATCTTGTGATCAATCACGTGGACTCTTGGATTGTCTCATAAAAGCTACATAGATCGAATCTTTTAGAGAGATATGGCATGAGTGCTTGTTCTCCAAGTGTTGTTCAAATTCATAAAGGTGACAAATTCAGTTTGGATCAATGTCCAAAAACTGAATTGGAATGTAAGGATATGGAAAATATTCCTTATGCATCTATTGTGGGAAGTTTGATGTATGCTCAAGTCTGTTCTAGACCAGACATCAGCTTTGCAGTTGGAATGCTAGGCCGTTACCAAAGTAACCCTGGTGTTGAATATTGGAGAACTGCAAAGATAATAATGAGATACTTAAAGTGAGCAAAATATTTTATGCTCAGATTACGGAAATCTGATCAACTAGAAATTATTGGATTTCCATTAAAGCTAAATTTATGGTTTGCTTTGAAGCATTAATGATTGCAAAATTTTATTTCAGGCCTTGGTATTGTCTCCTCAATATCCAAGCCGTTGAAATTATATTGTGATGATAGTGCAATCGTATCTTTCTGTAAGTATGACAAGTATTCAAGGAGCTAAACACATGGAATTAAAGTTTCTTGTTGTGAAAGATAAAGTTCGGGAACAAAGAATATCTATAGAATGTATAAGCACGCAGCTTATAGCTGCTGATCCATTGACTAAGGTGTTACCGCCTAAGACATTTATGGAATAAGTTAACATAATGGGTCTTGGGTATGGAAACGTCTAATTCTTTATGTTTCCATGTTGGTTCAGACACTTAACTTATAGATATTTTGAATTCAATAAAGTTGTTTCTACTTTTCCTGCATATACTTATTATTTGATATGCATATGTACGTTTTTAGTATTAATGCAGGAAGTCTTGAAATAAGACAATTATGGACATTGTGTCACTTATAGATTATATTAGTGGGGTTATTGGTGATGTGGTACATGGAAGGAACTATGTCGGTTGAATGATATACGCCCGACATGACCCGCATTAGTAGTCTCTCTAATATAATACTTATGTTTGCCAATAATGAAAGTATTTATAAAGTCCAATATTATGCGCGCCTTATGTTTATTATGTCTATTTTACTGTGGCTCTGTCAAGTGTGACAAGTGGGAGAATCGAAAACTTTGTGTCCCACATGTTCGCCAAGTGGGAGAATGTAAGTTTTATGTCTCACATATGTGACATGTGATAGAATCCTAAATAGAATTGGATTTTTAGTATAATACATATATTTGGTATAAGACACATTTTACCCTAATTAATTGACTATCAATTAATTATTGTCACATCAATTAATTAAATAATCATACGATATTTCTCCAAAGAGAATATATGTTCATATATATATATATGGCGATTGATTGCCAATAAATGGAAAAGATTGATTGCATAATCTTTTTATGGAATGAATATTCATTCTCTTGGTCATCAAGTAAAAGAAACGTGCATATATATTATTAAAGATTTGATTAGAATTGATTGTGATCAATTAGTAATATTAATAGACGGAAGATTATATTCTTGGTCAATAAGAAATGTATTTACTAATTATTTTGGGCCTCTTTGATGGAAAGGGCTTTTAGGGTTTGATACCTAGGGTTTGTCCTCTCTCTGCCTATAAATACAAGTGTGGTGATCCCATCAAATCACACACATTAAGAGAACACATAAACGAGGGAAAGAGAGAGAAACAAATCCTTGGAGTTGGAGTTACGCCACTACGCCAAAGAAAGTCCGGGGAAGTTCGTCTCCTCCTTCCTCAATCGCTTCCGCTATGGATCACCAAGGTATGTCTCGATCCTATTATGATTATGGTTTACGTGAAATACATGTTGTTCGAAGATATTGCTTTATTTATATTCAATTATGTAATCTTGAATATATGATGATAAATAATGTCCAACAAGTTTTCTTTTTGAAATAGGATGATTATCTTAGTTTGTTTCCTTTTTGAGTTAGGCTTGTTTTGAACATTATAAGTAGACGTTAGCTTTTTTTTTGGGATAGGAATATATCAAATTTTCGTTAATTTTATCTTTACTGTTTCTTAGTGTTAAAATATTCGTTTTCAAAGCGGTCGACGGGATTTTGCCTCCCGGGACTTCTAGTTTACCCGTTTCCGACATCGTGATAGGGGAAAACCCTTATCAAATTGGTGCTTTCTTGAACTCATGGAAAATCCGTCATCTGGTGTCGGAACATCGACCACAGCCACATCCAGCAGCGTGGCGCCCCCGGCCTTCGATAACCGGAAACTCGAGCAGATGTCTGCGACTTTGGAGCTTCTGGCCTCATCCATGGTTCGTTTTGAGTCACGTTTGAATGAGGTTGCAAAAGTCAGACGTCTGTCCAACGGCAGCCGCCTCGCCCGGAGCCGGACCCGCCTTCCGCCCTTCCTTCGTACTGGTTCTCCAGCCCGTTTCCAACGACGGGACAGACGGTGATCCCTTCGCAGTCTGTGATCGTCAGCACTCCAACTCCGCAGTTCTCTCGTGCCTCGGATGCGCTTATATTGCGTCCACCTACTTCCTCAACACCAACCACTTACCCTTGCAACAGATTTCCCACTATTGGGCATGACCCGTCTGGTTCCCGCCCACTTCGGACCTCTGCAGGTTTCCAGCCACCGCCTGCGAGCGCAGCCTGGGACTTGCCCAACAATAACAACAGGGGCGCGGGGCTCTCTAGAGCAGCCCAGACGTCGTGGGATATTCCGGGGTCGCAGCTTGGTTTTGAGCCACCTAATTCGCGAGCAGCGCCCACGTCATGGGACAACCCGGTGACCCGCCAGCAACAGGGGACGTTCGGTGCTGACCAATCCCGTAATTTTAAGATGAAGGCACCACATTTCGATGGGACGGACGTGGCCAATTGGATCTCGCGCGTGCAATACTATTTTGAGCACTTAATGATGCCCGAGGACCATCGTTTACACTACGTCGTCATGCTCTTCGATTCCCCGGTGGTAGATTGGATATTCAATTATCGTGCGAGCAATCCGACGGCCGATTGGCATGGTTTTTTGGAGGATGTACGACGCCGCTTTGATCCACATTACTTCGAGGATTATTTGGGCCTCATCGCCAAGTTGAGCCAGACCGGTTCACTAGCCGATTACAATGCAACGTTTGAACGGATGCGAAGCAAAGTCCCGAATCATCCTGAATCCTCATTTTTGTCCTACTATGTGGCGGGACTGCAGCAACCGGTGTGGAATCAAGTTAAGCACCAACACCCTACTTCGGTGGCAGCGGCAATGGCCCTCGCCGTAGATTACTATAGCTGCTTGGAGAAGCCGGTGGTCCACCCAGGGCTCCGGCGCCGCAATGGAATGACCAAGGACTGGCGCACGTCCGCTCTGCAGGGGCAACCCCAGTCTTCGGGCAAACCTGTTTATGCCAAGGCTCCAGAGTATTCAAAATTACCGGTTATTCGTCTCACTGCGGCGGAAAAGGCGGATAGGACGCGCCGAGGTGTTTGTTGGTATTGTGAGGAGAAATGGGTCCCTGACCATGCTTGCAAGAGAACCTTTCTAGCCTACATGGGCGTAGAGGAAGATGAGGAGACGGAGGAGCACATGAAGCCGCACGATTAATCGGAAACCGAGGTGATCACAGCCGATCTCTCGCACATTTATGCTTTGGAAGGAAAGCAAATGCCAGCTGCTATTGAATTGGAAGGCTTCATTGGCGCTTCTCCGGTGCGCATTTTGGTAGACACCGGCAGCTCACATGATTTTCTGCATCCAAAGGTTGCGGAGCGGCTCTCCCTGCCCCTCAAATCAATCAGGCCTTTCCGAGTGTATGTTGGCAATGGCGAATCGTTGTTGTGTTCACACACGAGCGTGCAGACCCGTTTAGTGGTTCAGAATCAGGTTTTTCTGCTTGACTTACACATTCTACCTATTCATGGAGCTGAGGTAATTTTGGGTATGACTTGGTTGAAGTCACTCTGTCGTGTCACAAATGACTATGAGGTGGGCACAATCGAATTCATCAGGGACGGTGCGCCAGTTTGTTTGAAGGTCACACCGCCGAACCCGAAGCAATTGTCCCTGCGATCGTTTGCCAGCCTACTTACTATGCAGGGCACAACCGACTTGTTCGAACTAATTCCCATCCAGCAAGACGGTCCCATGGCTGGTGAGGCCGCTGAATTGGAGTTTCCGCCGGGTCAGCCGTCCTCCATCAGCCGGATCCTAGAGGCCCATACGTCCGTGTTCAGCATGCCGTCAGGCATGCCACCGCCGCGTCCCTTTGATCCTAGAATCCATATTTTACCCGGGACGAAACCGGTCAATGTTCGACCTTATCGATATCCATATTTCCAGAAGAACGAGATCGAGAAGCAGGTGAAGGAAATGTTGGCCTCAGGGATCATTCGACCTAGTCACAGTCCATTCTCATCCCCGGTTTTGTTGATTCGCAAAAAAGATGCGACATTTCGTTTCTGCATCGATTATAGAGCATTGAACACAGCCACGGTCCCGGATCACTTCCCGATCCCGACTACAGACGAGTTATTTGATGAGTTGGGATCAGCCCGGGTCTTTACCAAACTCGACTTACGGTCCGGTTACCACCAACTCCGAATGCACACAGATGACATCTACAAGACAGCGTTCCACACTCATGATGGCCACTTCGAGTTCTTGGTAATGCCTTTTGGCTTGACTAATGCGCCTTCAACATTTCAGTCGGCAATGAATGCTATTTTTCGGCAGCTCCTCCGACTTTCTGTCATTGTTTTCTTCGATGATATATTGGTATATAGTCCCTCGTTGGATTCACACGCAAAACATCTACATGAGGTCCTCACTATCCTGGAAACTAATAAAATTTTTGTGAAAATGTCAAAGTGTGTGTTCTGCAGCGAGTCGGTGGACTATCTCGGGCATTTGATTTTTGAGGGGCAGTTAAAGGCCGATCCAGAAAAAATTGCAGCAATGGTAGCATGGCAAGTCCCGTCCACTATTAAACAATTGCGGGGTTTCTTGGGCCTCACGGGATACTACAGGCGTTTCATCTCCAATTATGCGACGATTGCGGGGCCACTAACCGACTTGCTAAAGAAGGATGCTTTTCAATGGTCTCCTGTGGCTGCAGACAGCTTCGAGGCGCTAAAGAAGGCTATAATGTCAGCCCCGATACTCCGTCTTCCGGACTTTAGTAAACCTTTTTATTTGGAGACAGACGCCTCCGATTTTGGTATAGGGGCGGTATTGCTACAAGACGATCAGCCATTAGCTTTTTTTAGCAAGAAGCTAGGCCCTCGTAGGCGGGTGACATCGACGGACCACAAGGAACTTTACGCTATCGTCGAAGCAGTGCAGAAATGGCGTCAGTATTTACTTGGTCGTGAGTTCGTAATCCGCAGTGACCAAAAAAGCTTAAAGGAACTACTGCAACAAGTCATTCAGAACCCAGATCAACAGTTTTATGCCCGAAAATTGATGGGATACAAGTTTCGGATGAGTATAAGACAGGCGCTTCTAATCAAGTGGCTGATGCCTTGTCACGCCGAGACATGGATCCGTCGCCAGAGGCCGTGGAACAGGCAGCAGTGGCTACAGCCCTTTTGACGGCGATCTCGCATCCTGTCCCGGAAATATTGGACACTCTGATTGAGGAATCAAAATCAGCCCCTGAATTATTGGCCTTGCGGACAACAATTGAGGAGGGTAAGGCAGACAATAGGTTCTCATTGAGTGAGGACTTGATTTACTTTAATCGGCGCATATATGTGGGGGACAGATCAGCTGCAAAACAGGCCCTCCTCTTCGAACACCATAGTACGCCACAAGCTGGCCATCCCGGTGTCGAGCGGACTTTTCGACGTTTGGCAGCAACATTCTACTGGAGGAAAATGAGAAAGGATGTGAAGGAATTTGTGGAAGCCTGCTACGAGTGTCAAACTACTAAATATTCGACCCAAAAACCTGCAGGTCTTCTGCAGCCCCTTCCAATTCCGTCCCAGGTTTGGGAGGATGTCTCGATGGATTTCATCACTTCTCTTCCACAATCACGTGGCTTTACAATGATTATGGTAGCTGTAGATCGTTTATCGAAGTACGCGCATTTCGCGCCTCTTCCGCCTCAGTTTAACGCTCTCCGTGTGGCAAACCTTTTCATTGAAACTGTGGTTAAACATCATGGATTTCCCAAAACCTTGGTCTCGGACAGGGATTCGGTGTTTTTAAATGATGTTTGGGAGGATATGCTTCGTCTCAGTGGGACAAAACTTCACTTCACCACAGCATATCACCCGCAATCGGATGGACAAACGGAGGTCCGTAATCGGGGGTTGGAGCAGTATCTCCGGGCATTCACCACAGATAGACCGAATAAATGGGTGAATTTTTTGCCTTGGGCAGAGCTGGCTCTTAATTGTTTTCATCATGAAGGTTTGGGGACGTCTCCATTTACTGCGCTGTATGGTCGCGACCCGCCGGCCTTGGTCGCGGTTGAGCCTTCGGCAATAACTCAGCCGGATGTGGCATCCTTAATTCGCCAGCGCGTGCAGAGATGATTATTGTATTGCGTACGAACTTGGAGAAGGCCCAGCAACGAATGCGATCTGCGGCCGACAAGCACCGTCGTGATGTGGAGTATGTGATAGGTGATATGGTGCTGCTGAAATTGCAGCAGTATAGGCAGTATTCAGTGGCCAGGCCGTTATCTACAAAGTTAGCAAGGAGATTTTATGGCCCATTTAAGGTAATAGAGCGGATTGGTATGGTTGCTTATAGGCTCCAATTACCGGAAGGGAGTCGCGTCCACAACGTATTTCATGTGAGTTTATTGCGACCATTTGTGGATGGGTCCAAGTTCCAGACGACCGAGCTGCCATCAAGATTTGCTCGGGGTCGTCCAGTCTCTCGCCCAATGCGATTGCTCGACGTTCGCACAATCTGGAATGCAGGGGCGGCAGTGGAGGAAGGACTGCTGCAATGGGAGGATGACGGAGGTGAACGGCCGTCGTGGGAGCCTATGACGGTGATTAAGAGACGTTTCTCGCACCTCCTTGAGGACAAGGAGCTTCCTATGGGGGAGGGAGTTGATACGAGTACAACACGACCCCGACGGACGGAGACCAACGAGGTAGAGGTAGTACCAACGAGCCTTGATGCTCCGCCGGACTGCGATACGGTGGAAAGGGGTCGCCCAACTGCGACGGCCATCAAGTCGCCACGACCAAGGCGGCAAGTTCGACACCCAGTCAAGTACGGGGAGTTTGTCCCTCGCTGAATAGGATTAGTTCATATTTTAATATTATTTTATGTTAGTTTTCTTTTTGAAATAGGACGATTATCTTAGTTTGTTTCCTTTTTGAATTAGGCTTGTTTTGAACATTGTAAGTAGACGTTAGCTTTTTTTTTTGGGATAGGAATATATCAAATTTTCGTTAATTTTATCTTTACTGTTTCTTAGTGTTAAAATATTCGTTTTCAAAGCGGTCGACGGGATTTTGCCTCCCGGGACTTCTAGTTTACCCGTTTCCGACATCGTGATAGGGGAAAACCCTTATCACTTGACCACAATAATTTTGACATGAAGGGTGAAAGAAAGTAAAGTGGTATAGAAGACCTTGAGATGAATGGAAGTTATTTGGAACTTATGAAATGCAGAGAAATATTAGTACTGCTGGTGAGACCCTCTCCTCGAACCTCGTTCTTGAAGCTCTCCATTGCTTCCTTGTTACCCCGAAAACTTACAGTAAGTCGAAGGCTCTCATTACCAAGCTCCTCTTGCTCTACCAATGTTCTCATTGCGGAAATGCTCGAAGATGCGCTGCAAAATCTCAAATAAATATGTTTGAGCGTTGCTATTTCTCCTATGCCTGAAGGGAGCTCAATCAATTTACACAGATCTTCTAGATAAAGTTGTTCGAGAACTGGAAAATGGGAATTGTCAGCATTCCAACAAACTAAATCACCACAACCATAAATATACAAGGCTTTCAAGTGACAGAATTTTCCCTCAACAGGGGTCCAGACAGATCCAATGACTGAATTTTGTAGCAATGTAAGGTTTTCAAGATGGGGCAACGATCCAACCATCATATTCAACTCTTCCCAATCAACACCACAACCACTTAAACGCAGCACCCGAAGAGAACTTGGGAAAGTGAGGCTCGTAGTGAACTCACGCCACTTGGAATTGCCTTCGAACTTCAATAATAGGTTTTGCAGCTGATGGAAGCAGACAAGATTGTGGGGACAGTATAATACCAACTTACTTCATCACAATAGGATAACTCTAGTTCTCTCACATTGGGGATTCTCTTGCAAACCTCTACACTAAGCCTGAAATTCTCCACTTTCAAAAGTATGTATAGATTTTTCATAACCATGTGATTTGCTTGATCCACATGAAGAGGATCAATGAGACAAATCATGTCGACCTCAATGTGCCTAAGCTGTACCATCTCTCAAATCCCATAAGGTGCAATTACTTTTGATTGATTTGGTACATAAATTGTTAATATTTGCAGATTCCAAAGCAATGATATCGACGAGGGAAGATAATAAAGAATCTGTCGAGGGATATAAACAAGATCCACATTAAGATACCGCAAGTTAACTTGCTGAAAAATAGACTCACATATGAAAGTCGTAAAAACGTTACTCAACGTTTTCAACAATATAAAGTCATTCAGCTTGTTTATACCGTAACGACCACCGTTGCATATCAGACAACGGACTGGGGCATCTGTGGTTATTGTTTCATGATTCACCTCTCCACTGAATAAAACCCGACGCTCCCTACTTATGGCTCCTGAAGTTTCAAACACTGATAAAATCTCCTCTTTCTTGGCGGTCTGTAGGCACAATTCTCTTACTAGATCATGTACTTTAAATGTATATATGTCTCCCTTATAGTCCGAGCTATCCACTAATATGAGATTTCTCATATGAAGATCCCGTAAATAACCCACTGCAACATCTTACAATATGCGATTATCAAAATGTTCTATAAATTCTTTAGCAACCCAAAGTTCAAGAATGTCTTGAACGTAAATGTTTTCATCTTCTGGAAATGCTCCAAGAAGTAGAAAACATGGTTTTAGATGGGCAGGCAAGTATCTATAACTTAAAGATAACACATTCAAGCATTGCTCATCAATCTCTGTAGAATACAAAATTGATTTGTGCCACATTCTCCCAGTAGGCAAGAGCCGTTGGAGACTTCCTGGGATGACCTCCAACAACAATAATTGCTAGGGGAAGTCCTTTGCACCGTGCAACTATCTTCTTTGCAGTCTACTCCAACTCAGGAGGGCAACCTTGCTGCTTTGCAAATGCATTTTGACAAAATACACGCCAACTATTGACCTCATCCAGAAAACCCATTGCAACACAATAATCGCCCAAGTGATTGGATACATTCGCATTCCTAGTAGTCACAACAACTCGGCTTCCATTGTTTGTATCCGGAAACAAGGATTTCACATTCATATCTTACCATGCTTTGAGGTTCCACATATCATCTAGAACAATCAAATACCTCAGCCCGAATAAACTCTTGTATAACCTTTCTCGCATCTCATCAACAGTTCCACTGGTGGATCCTCTCAAACAAGACAAGAGTTGTGCCAAAATTTTGTGAATGCTATACTCTTGAGATATTGTTGCCCAAAGGCAAACATCAAAGTGTTGCACGATACATGGATGTTGAAATGCATTTAAGGCAAGAGTAGTCTTACCAATTCCCCCCATGCCTTGGATGGGGATGACTCGTCGACTCAAGGGACCTCTGATGAGCAGATGCAGTAGTTTAAGTAAGATATCATCGACCATGGAAGAGGTGAGAAGAGGCGTTGACTTTGTGGATGATGATGATGATGAATTTCTGGATGGCTCCAACAATCCACTTTGCGAACTCACGATAGATGCCTCTCTCCTCATGTAATCCATTCCTTGGGTTGCTTTGTGCTGATCCAGCAGGAAACGAGATGATCGCTTCTTTCCATAACGGATCTGATGCACCATATGTGCTTTGATCACATCTTCTGCTGTTTCTCTTCTGGCACCATGGGAATTGTCGTAGCTTTCCATGAAATCGACCAGGAAACTGACACTATCCCAAAGGGATCCAATCTGTTCTTCCTCAAAGGTATGGCTGGGGTGATCGTAGATACGGAGTAGATTATTTTGAAGAGAAACTAGTGCTGCGAAAGCTGCAGCCATGGATGGATCTCTGGTTTCTGGTCTTTTTTGAGAGAAGATCGAGAATGATCAGAAGCTGGTTTATTTGATGAGATTATAAAATGACCTCAGCATGGCTGGTACAGCAAATAGTCAACTATAATAATCGATCCACGCAGCTCTGATTTCACCTAATGGGTTTATTTAGTTAAATAACTAGAGAAATTATGTCTATAATGTCAGGATTTTCGGCGTCCGGAATATTAGTTTGATATTGTCCGCTTTTGGTCAAGCTTGCACGGATTTGTTTTTGGGTCACTCCCAAAAGGCTTCAAACTAACTGGGGTTGGACATGAACTATATACCACTCATCAGGATTGTCGACGTCGACAACATTAGTTTGATATTGTCCGCTTTGGGTCTAGCCCGCACGGATTTATTTTTGGATCACTCCCAAAAGGCCTCTTTCTCCCATTAACCAACAAATACCCTCTTCTTAGCTCTTGGTTCCAATTTACCCACACTCACATGATAGTAAACGGTACTTCCAAAAACTCTGACCAATGAGTAATCTGCATGCCAGTGTGAGGTCCACAGTTGATCAGGTAACACGCCGTGTTTACTGCTTCTGCCCAAAACTTCCTAGTCAACCCAGCCTGGAAAAGAATACATCGCGCTCTTTCCAGCAGTGTCTGATTCATGCGTTCTGCCACACCATTTTGCTGCCGCGTATGTCTAACAGTGTGATGGCGAACAATCCCCTCGTTTTTACAGAACTCATTGAACTCAGACAAACAGAATTCCAAACCATTATCAGTTCTAAGTCACTTGATCTTCTTCCCTGTCTGATTTTCTACCAAGATTTTCCACTGTTTGAATTTCTTGAAAGCATCACCTTTATGCTTATCATGAACACCCAAGTCATCCTTGAATCTGTATACGATTAGGTTTCTTATATGGGATAGGATTATGTTTCCTAGGTCTAGTCTGTCTCATGTGTGCCTATTTATATAGGAGTAGAGCACATAATCCTGTGATCTAAAAGATCCAATCTGAAATCTGTAGCCATAATCCGAAAACACTCTGAACAAAATCTGTTCTCCGTTCCTGCCCGTGATGTAGCTAACAACGTTGGTGAACCACGTAAATCTGTGTCTTCTCTATGTTTCTGTTTGTCTCGATTACCCAATTGCTCTATTCTGTCACAACAAACTGGTATCAGAGCCTGGTTTTCGAACTAGGGTTTTGAATTCCGCATATGTTAGGGTTTATGTGTTAATCAATCAAGATGTCTACTCTGAACGTGAAGGTAGACAAATTCAATGGGAGAAATAATTTCGGTTGATGGCAAATCTGAGGCATGGAAGGAGAAGTATGTTCGTCTGGCATTGTAATGATGTATCTGCAAGGGAGAATTCAAGTCAAGGTGGAGATTTGTTAGTATGCCTTGAAATGTGTATAGGATTATGTTTCTAGGCCCAGTCGGTCTCATGTATGCCTATTTATATGGGAGTAGATCGCATAGTTCTGTGATCTGAAATCCAATCAGATCCAATCTGTAGCCATAATCTGAAAACACTCTGAATAATATCTGTTCTCCGTTTCCTGCCCGTGGACGTAGCCAACAATGTTGGTCTCGATTATACAATTGCTCTATTCTGTCACAACATATAATTTCTATTTCATTTAGTTTACTATTTTCAAAAAAAATATTGATAAATAATCAAATGATTACTTCGTACTCCCTCTGTTCCATAATAGTGGAGGCGTTTCGTTTCGGCACGCTATTTAACAAAAATTGTGTTTTGTGTTCTATTGATGTTTTACTGCGTAATTTATTTTTCAATTAGACTGAATATGTTTAGTTTTATACTATTGTTGATTGATCTGGTGCAGCAATGGGGATAATGGTTTTCTCGAGGGTTCTTCTTCTTCCCGTGCTTCTTCCTATTGCTTATACTGCTGACAACAAAATAGACGCTAATGAAACCACAAGTGAAGGGACTTTCAATGAACTTGACAAGCTATCCATGGGGCATATTGCAGTTAGTACTATTCCTTCTCTGTTTTTGTTATTGTGGAATGATGTATTTTCTTAATAACACTGAGTTGTTGGTGGATAACAGCAAAAAAGCGACCGGTTATGGGCATTTGTGGCAGCAACGTATTGGGTTTCTTTCGTTACGTATTATCTCCTGTGGCGATCGTACAAGCATGTTTCGAATATGAGAGCCGAAGCCCTTATGTCTCCTGAAGTGAAAAATGAGCAGTTTGCTGCCCTTGTTCGAGACATACCTGCTCCCAAGAAAGGTCAAAGCATTAACGAACAGGTTGAGTCGTATTTTAAGGCAATCTATCCAGATACATATTACAAGGCAATGGTGATCACAAACAATAAAGTGGTACTTGCTTCGACACTCTTTTGCATCTCTCCATCAATATTTTGATTCACCAAGTCTTTCTCTGGGTGTGTGCATTTTTTCTCACCGGATATTTGGTGATCATATCGTGTGTTTTAACTTGTCACCTTTTCATCTCAGGCCAACAAGATTTATGCAGAGTTGGAAGGATACAGAAAGAAGCTTGCGCGTGCAGAAGTCATCTATGCCGAGTCTAAAGGGACTGCTAACCCTGAAGGAACAAGGCCGATTACTAGAGCTGGTTTTATGGAGCTTATAGGTAAAAAGGTTGATGCACTAGAGTACTATGATAAAACAGCAATCTGCAGCTGTGGTTTTCTTCAATAACAGGGTAACTGCAGCAGCCGCTGGACAATGTCTGCCCGATACAATGTTGGATAAATGGACAGTCATGGATGCTCCCGAGGCCCGTCAGTTGCTATGGACCAATCTTGCCAAGAATTTCTACGAGAGACTGATTCGGCAATATGTCGTCTATTTCATAGTGTTTCTCACCATCTTCTTTTACATGATACCTATTGGGTTGATTTCAGCGCTGACTACTTTAGCTAACCTGGAGAAGTTGGTCCCCTTCTTGAAACCAGTCCTGGAACAGACTACGATCAGAACAATCCTCGGGGCTTACTTGCCTCAGATTGCGCTTATAATATTCTTGGCACTGTTGCCAAGTTTCTTGTTGTTCCTATCCAAGGCCGAGGGCATACCTTCACAGAGTCATGCGGAAAGGGCAGCCTCCGGGAATTACTACTATTTCTCGGTGCTGAACATATTCATTGGTGTGACAGTAGGTCACATACTTTTCGATTCGTTCAAAGATATTGAGGATAATCCAAACAGTGTATTCGATGTACTAGCAGCAGGTCTTCCAGGAAGTGCTACATTCTTTTTGACTTTTGTGGCTCTGAAGTAAGACTCCTTTGCCTTTCTGAACTAGTTGTGGTTTGTTTCTTCTTAGCGAGATCAATCTCTTCTATTACGATCTTAATGAATCCTTCATTTCTTGCACCTGTTTTTTTTTTCGAATTTCAAGGGTTCAACGTTGAAAAAAAGGTTCTTTTCATGGTTTACATCATATTTTCAGTTGACCTGTTCTGGTGAAATTTAACACCATTGCCAAAATAAATCTTTGTCACGATGGCTTGTGGACTGACTCAAATGCGGAACTGACTTTGTGCCTTCAGGTTCTTTGTCGGATATGGGCTTGAGTTATCACGAATAGTTCCTTTAATAATTTTTCATCTAAGAAGAAGTATCTCTGCAAGACTGAAGATGAATTGTAAGAAGCTTGGGCTCCGGGAGATCTTAACTATGGGACTAGATTTCCAGATGATATGCTCGTTCTGACAATCGTTCTCTGCTATTCTGTCATAGCCCCGGTAATCCTTCTATTTGGAGTGTTGTACTTGGGTTTGGGAGGGCTTGTTCTACGAATCAGGTGATTTTCCTCAATCTTCTTCCTTCATGTTAGTTATTTGAAATCTGTGAATTTTATGATAAGTTAGGGATTTAGCTTTATAGATGGAGTAAAACATATGACACTGACCCTGCATTTGTCTTGTCTCGTTTCCATCCACAGGTGCTCAAAGTTTACGTGCCTTCGTACCAGACCTATGGCCGGATGTGGCCCCACATGTACAACCGTGTCGCAGTATCGTTGCTCTTGTATCAAGCCACGATGGTGGGCTATTTTGGTGCAAAGGAGTTCGTCTACACTCCGGTTCTGATCCCACTTCCAATTTTGAGCCTCCTCTTCATATACTTCTGCACGATGAAGTACTACCGCTTCTTCCAGTCGACAGCGCTGGAATTGAAGGAGACTCCCAATATGGAAGGCGTGTTCAGGTCGTACGTTGCATGTAGCTTGAGTACAGAGAAGACTGCCGAAGTGGTTCAGGTTGTAGATGATTTGGCTCGCGTTACCAGACCAGGTTCTGTGGTTTGATGTAAGCTACATGTTTTAGGTTTTGTATTATGCTGTTAGAGTTGTCTTAATTTATTGGGTAATAGCATTTTGTTTATAGTTCCCACAAGGTTTGTGGTTGAGAGATTCTGTGGTATAGTATATATCTAGTGGTAGGAAATTTGTATGCCAGAATATGGTGTGTATTTGTGAAATTTAGAGAAAAAATGATCTCCTTTTTCCTGATTATTATGGTCTATGTTTTTTTCACATTTTTTTTATGGGAAACTATGTTTATTCAAATTTGTAGTAATTGTTAACTATACTTCTAAAATGTTAAAGTCCAAGATGTTTCATGTTCATATTTCCAGATACTAACTCTTCATGCCTCTACTATTGTACTATATTCTCCCTCCGTCCTAATTTACTCGGCTCTTTTTTTTACGTTAGATCGTCCCTACTTAATAGACTGACTTAATTTTAACATGAAAAAACAATTACTACAAAATTGATGCACATTTGGAATAATTGGATTAAGTAAAGACTTTAGGAGGAAATGAGTATGTAACACATGTTGGATCTGGGGTAATTAAATAGACGTTGTTCTTAAGAGTGTCCACAGTGGGAGGGCCGCGGCCGTTGGTGGCCAAGTTTTGAAAATAATTTTTATTACAATAGACACGCATGGAAATCAATACATCTCAGCATAATACAACATTCAAACTAAGAGATAACTAAGCCAAAAAGTGTTTTAATTAGCTTTGAAGAGGTGCAGAAGTTCTGGCCATGGACGAGCCACCGCTGTATGGAGTCAGGTAAAACCCGGATCAGCAACCCACAGCATATGGGAAGAGAGTCGGTCAGGCAAAGTCAGTTCAAGGGGAGAGATGTCAATAGTATCAGCTTCATGTGCAGCAACTTGAGTCATACTCATCATTGTCCTTCGGTATTCTTCCAGGCTCCATGGCCCCACCCGGAAGGGATCACCTACGACAAAATCCTCAAACACACTCACAACAAAATAAAATAATCTTATAAACATGAGAAATTTTAATAACTTGGGCATGTCCCAAAATCAAATATAACTCAAATAACTTGGGGCGTAATTAATAATTTTATAATTTAACTAAAAAACTAAATAAATTTGAAATGAAGGGTGAATAGAAGACCTTGGAGATGCAAGGAGCAGATGAATGGAAGTTATTTGGAAGTGATGAGATGCAGAGACAGATTAGTACTGCTGGTGAGACCCTCTTCTTGAACCTCGTTCTTGAAGCTCTCCAATGTTTCCTCGTCACCCCGAAAATATACAGTAAGTCGGAGGCTCTCATTACCAAACTCCTCTTGTTCCACTAATGTTCTCATTGCTGAAATGCTCGAAGATGCGCTGCAAAATCTCAACTTAATATGTTCGAGCGTTGCTATTTCTCCTATGCTTGAAGGGAACTCACTTAGTTTAGACAAATCTTCCAGATAAAGTTTTTCGAGGACTGGAAAATGGGAGTTGTCAGCATTCCAACAAATTAAATCACCACAACCATCAATATTCAAGGTTTTCAAGTGACAGAACTTGCCCTCAACAGGGGTCCAAACAGATCCAATGACTGAATTTCGAAACAGTGCAAGCAATTCAAGATGGGGCAATGATCCAACCATCATTGTCAATTCTTCCCAATCAACACCACAACAACCACTTAAACGCAGCACCCGAAGAGAACTTGGGAAAGTGAGGCTCATAGCAAACTCACGCCACTTAGAATTGCCATCAAACTGCAATGCTAGGTTTTCCAGCTGATGGAGGCAGCCAAGATTGTGGGGACAGTAGTACCAACTTACTTCATCACAATAGGATAACCGTAGTTTTCTGACATTGGGAATTCTTTTGCAAACCTCTTCACTAAGCCGGAAATTCTCCACTTTCAAAAGTGTGTATAGATTTCCCATAACCAACTCATTTGCTTGATCCACAGGAAGAGGATCAATGAGACGAATTGTGTCGACCTCAATCTGCCTAAGCTGTACCATCTCCCAAATCCCATAAGGTGCAATTACTTTTGATTGATTTGGTACGGTAATTGTTAATATTTGCAGATTCCAAAGCAATGAAATCGACGAAGGAAGATAATAAAATATCGGGCGAGGGATGTAAACAAGATTTACATTCAGACACCGCAAGTTAAATTGCTTAAAAATAGACTCACTTATGAATATCGTAGCAACGTTACTCAACGTTCTCAACAATTTCAAGTCATTCAGATTGTTTATACCATAACAACCTCCGTTGCATATCAGACAATGGACTGGGGCATCTGTGGTTATTGTTTCATTATTCACCTCTCCATTGATTAAAACCCAACGCTCCCTAGTGATGCCTCGTGAAGTTTCAAACACTGATAAAAACTCCTCTTTCTTGGCAGTCTGTAGGCACAATTCTCTTACTAGATCATGTACTTTAAATGTATATATGTCTCCCTTATAGTCCCAACTATCCACTAATATGAGATTTCTCATATGAAGATCCCATAAATATTCCGATGCAACCTCTTCCAATATGTGATCTTCAAAATGTTTTATACATCCTTCAGCGATCCAAAGTGTAAGAACACCCTGCCCGTAAATCTCTTCATCTTCTGGAAATGATCCAAGGAGTAGGAAACATGGCTTTAGATGAGCAGGCAAATATCTATAACTCAAAGATAATACATTCAAGCATTGCTCATCAATCCCTGTAGTATAAAAAATTGATTGTGCAACATTCTCCCAGTAGGCTAGAGCCATTGGGGATTTCCTGAGATGGCCTCCGACAACAATAATTGCTAGGGGAAGTCCTTTGCACCGTGCTACTATCTTCTTTGCAGTCTCCTCCAACTCAGGAGGGCAACCTTGTTGCTTTGTAAATGCATTTTGATAAAATAGATTCCAACTATTGTCCTCATCCAGAAAACTCATTGCAACACGATAATCGCCCAAGTGTTTGGCTACATCCGCATTCCTAGTCGTCACAACAACTCGGCTTCCATTGTTTGTTTCCGGAAACAAGGATTTCACATTCATATCATCCCAGGCTTTGAGGTTCCACATATCATCAAGAACAATCAAATATCTTAGTCCGTATAAACTCTTGTATAACCTTTCTCGCATCTCATCAACAGTTCCACTAGTGGATCGCCTCAGACAAGACAAGAGTTGTGACAAGATTTTGTGAATGCTATACTCTTGAGATATTGTTGCCCAGAGGCAAAGATCAAAGTGTTGCACGTTATATGGATTTTTAAATGCATTTAAGGCAAGAGTAGTCTTACCAATTCCACCCATGCCTTGGATGGGGATGACTCGCCGACTCAAGGGACCTCTGATGAGCAGATGCAGAAGTTGAAGTAAGATATCTTCTAATCCGACCGTGGAAGAGGTGAGAAGAGGCGTTGACTGTGTGGATAACGATGATGGTGATGGATATGTGGACAGCACTAACAATCCACTTTGCGAACTCACGATGGATGCCTTTCTCTTCATGTAATCCAATCCTTGGCTTGCTTTGTGCAGATCCAGCAGGAAACGAGATGATCGCGTCTTTCCACAACGGATCTGATGCACCATATGTGCTTTGATCACACCTTCTGCCACTTGAGCTGCACGCGCAATTCGCATCTCTAAAGCTTCTGCTGTTTCCCTTCTGGCACCATGCGAATTGTCGTAGCTTTCCATGAAATCGATCAGGAAACTGATAATATCCCAAAGGGATCCAATCTGTTCTTCCCCAAAGGTATGGCTGGGGTGATCGTAGATACGGAGTAGATTATTTTGAAGAGAAACTAGAGCTCCGAAAGCTGCAGCCATGGATGGATCTCTGATTTCTGGTCTTTTTTGAGAGAAAATCAAGAATCAGAAGCTTGTTTATTTGATGAGATTTTAAAATGAGCTCGGCATAGCTTGTAGGAGTACATCATATAGTCAATTACTATGAACCACTAATTTCATATCCACCGAGATTAGCAGGTTTCTTTCTCCCATGTTTTAAACTACGTTGGACTACTTGACCCGGATTGACCCACTAAAATCTAGTGTTTCAAATGGAATTGCGATGGTTTGTAGTCCACTCAATGGGAAAGAATGATGAGATGAATATTATTTGAAGGGCAAAGTAGTCATTACATTTGCAGTCCATGTAGTTATCACACGGGCTACCATTAGAGCATCCACAATGGCAGCTAGCCGACCGGGGTTAGGAAGAATTATTAACCTTCTGTTGAATTCATGTGGACCATTATTCTTTGGGCTTGATTTATTTTATGTTTGGGCTTTTATTCTTATCGGACTTAGCCCAGAAGCCCTATCACTTAAGTGAGATGACTAGATTCTTGCCACGTGTCTCCTTCACCCGGATTGTGAACCTCTGCCGTTGGATCAAGGGTTTGTTGATGTGTGTTTGTTATGTGAGGAGTGAGCCGGTTTGTTTTACCCTATTCTCCTTTGATACACTCTCTCTCTACACTCTGAAATTCTCCATCTTCTTTCTACATCTCCGATTGCTTCTTCGGCTGGTTCCTTGAGATTATTCATCATTCCTGAGTGAATATTCGAGTGCTGAGTTGTGGGAAGGCAACTGCTTCGGTTGCTTGTTGTGTGAGAACTAGGGTTTCTGTTTTGAGGCGGTTTCTGTGACCTAATCCGGTGTGAAGGAGCGGTGTGGTGAAGGTATCGACGGTGTGAGGGTAGACTCCAGTTGATTCATCGTTGCTCCCTTGGATTCGGTTTCTAGTATAATAGATCTGGGCTATGTGGCGGGTTCTGAGTCATATTTTGTGATCTGTTCTGTTCGGTTCCTCTCTCTGTGTTAGTTTCTTGTATTTGATCCGAAAGGATCAGGTGTTGTAATTCTAATAAGTTTCTTGAGTGTGTAGGTACTCCAAGAAGTCAAGGTTGCTCAAGAACCCTAGATAGAACTTTTTACTGTAATTGTAATAGTTGTGAGGGCTTCTTCTTTGTAACCTGTATACATATCAGTCGCGGGGTTGGAGTTTGACTAAGCTCCCTTAATGAAGACCAAAGAAGTCTTGGTAGTTAGTGAATCCGTCCCTAATTTGATCCCTACAGTGGTATCAGAGCCATGAGGGGATTAGGGCGGTACGCCAAGTCGCATAAGAAGGTGGGCAAGTGGAATCCTCCTTCGAGTGAGGGTTCGCTCTGGTAAATTGGCTTTATCTCCTGGTTTTTTAAATTTCTGTTTAGCGCCACCTATAGGCTTGGGATCTTGTTTTCTTGTAGATAGTCTGTGGCAAAGACTTAGGTCTCTTTGTGCTTTATGTTTTTTCTGTGTCTGTGATCGCGTATCTCATTTTACTTGACCACCAAGCACTTATACTGCCCATGTGACCCCCTGCGCCCTCCATAAGCGAGTGATTGCGAGTTGGGATAGCCTTGGCCAGTGTTGCTCGTAACAGTCAAGGATTTGAGATCCTTTCTGTTGTGTGAAAGCCATGTACCTGTTCTTGTCTTGCTAGTGAATGTCTTTGTGTTGTCAGGTGTGTAAGTTTGTGTGTTTCAGGTGTGTTCTTGCAAAAATTGTTGTAAAAATGTCTCAACCTGTGGGTTTGGTTCCTTATAATGGTAAAAATGATTTTGCTATTTGGAAACGGAAAATGAAGTGTGTTTTGATTCAACAAAAAGTTTTCAAAGTTGTTGATGGCTCTTTACCTGAGGATACTTCTCAGGATAGGAAAGATGAGATGAATGAGTTGGCTAGGGCCACTATTGTGCTAAACTTGTCTAATTCTGTGATTAGGAAGGTTGATCATGTTGAATCTGCTTCTGAAACGTGGAAATTGCTTGATACTCTGTTCACTGAAACTTCTATGTCCTCCATAGATGATAATGTTGATAGGTTTCAGAAGCTAGTTCAAGATATTAAAAGATCAGGTGACACCACAATAGATGCTTATACCAGTATTGCCCTAATGAATGCCATTCCTGACTCCTATAGTGATGTTAAAGCTGCCATTAAGTATGGCAGGGACTCTGTTCCTCTGGATCTGATTGTTAGCTCCCTAAAATCTAAGGAACTTGAACTTAGGGAAAGAGCTGCTGATAAGAATGCCTATAACAAAGTGCTTAATGTTAGAGGTAGGTCTAAAACCAGAGGGGGAAATGAATCAGGTGGTGGCTCTAACTCAGGTAATAATGGCAAGAAAAAGTATAGATCTAGATCCAGAAGTAAGGATCCTAAGACCTATAGGAAGTGTTTTAACTGTGAGGATGTAGGGCACTATAAAAAGGAGTGCACTAAACCTAAAAAGTATAAATTCCAGAATAATAATTCTCAAGTTGAACCTCTTGTCAATGTGGCTACTTATGATAACATAAATGATTCTGTGTTTATGGTGCATGATCTGTCTTTTGTGAATGCTTCTCCTGTATGTCCCTTTACTACTAATGATTGGCTATGTGACTCTGGTTGTACCTATCATTTGAGTCCTTTCAAGGAAGTGTTTTCTAAGCTGAAGCCTGTAACTAAAACCTTTGTTTCAATGGCTGATGACAAGAAATGTGAAATTCTTGGTATTGACACTGTGTGTTTGAAGTTTGAAAATGGTTATGTGCTCAACTTGAAGGATGTCAGATATGTTCCAGATCTGTGCTATAACTTGATGTCTTGTACTGTTCTTGAAAATGAGGGTATGAGGGGAAAGTGGGGAGAAGGCTGCATGAAAATTTGCAAAGGGTATATGTGTATGTTCAAAGCTAACAAAAAATGTGGTTTATATGTTTGTACTGCTGTGCCTCTTTCATGTGAAAAAGCCTAGGCCAATGTTGTTAAAAATGATAGAACCATGTTGTGGCACAATAGGCTTGGCCACATGAGTGCTAAAGGCCTGAGTATTCTGAAAAAACATGCCATTTTTATCTGATAATGATGTCCATAGTGAGTTGCCTTTTTGTGATTCTTGTGTGTTGGGTAAACAACATAGAGTTTCTTTCGATAATTGAAATTGAATTTTGATTTTTCAGGTAGATTCTATCTCATGGAGATACTTTCCTTATTTATAATAATATTAAGAATAAATTATTCAAGTGTGACAATTTAATTGAAGGCCATATCTTACAAAACAAATTTTGAAATAAAAAATTGAAACTTTTTTAATATGGAAGGAAATTTACAATAGCCAAGTCAAGGAGAGAGAGAGGATATGTGTCGATCGAAAAGATTGCATATAACTAAATCATTGACATTACCATAACTGGAAGTGTTTTCTCTTAAATTCGTACTAAATTTTTGTTACTAAGTGGCGTCTTTTACTCAATTTTGACCTTTTGGGATAATTGGCGTCTCCACTAGTATTGACATGGTGGATGATGCTTTGTTGTTTAGTTGGGTTTGGGTTTGGATTTAGATTTGTTAATGTCAAAGTCGATATAATTTTACTTATTTATTATATCAAGATCAATTTAATCAAACCGTCAACTTATCTTAAGGCCATAATGCCATAGTAGTATTTATTCTACTAAAACAAATTATAACTACATAGTGTTTTATGTTTTAATTTTAATAATCATATTTATTCAAAAATTAAACTACTTTTCAATTCCATCAAACATAGAAATTCTATTAAAATATACTCAAGAATAACGGAGAGCAAGGATTTTGACATTGAAAATTTAAGTAAAAGAGACGTGGTAAGGATCCTTTATATATTTCCTCATTCTTTTTTTACATAATTTGATTAATCTATAGAGTATCAAACATATGTATTGTTGGATACAAACATGACTTTGATCGAAGCGCATGTAATTGTATTAATACATCTCTCAACAAATCCAAGAATCGATGAAACAATAAGATTAAATCGTTTAGTTCAAAGAATTACTATTACGTAGAGCAAAAAAAGTTGCCAAATACATAAAAAAAAAAAGTTACTATTAATTCATCAATTGATACTAAGAGAGTCAAGCATTAAGTGAAGCGGCTCCTTGATTGCTGTAGCTTTGCAGAGTGGGCCTAAGTTCTTGCCGAGGACGAGCCACCTCCGTATGCAGTCCGGATGAAACTCGTGCCCGCAATCCAAACTAGTCACCGATCCTCGGTACAGATCATCGAGGCATATGCAACAAACTTCTTCTTCATCTTGATGCGTATCGTCGCAGCGGCATGTCTTGAAACCGGAGAGAACGTCGTCTTCGGGCAAATCCACGTGGTCGTCGGTGTTGGTAACAGTCCAAACGCGGATATGAAAACCGTAGCAAATGGGAAGAAAGGAAGGGAAGCCGGGAGGAGGGGTGGCTTCAAAAGGCAAGATCTCAACGGTAGTTCCTTCTTGTTGGGCTACTTCATTAAACCACGTCACTGTCGTTCGGTATTCCTCCATGCTCCATGGCCACCATAAAATTGTTTCCGATTCAAGAACGCGTGTCTCTGTCTGTGTCGCATCCATCGTCTTTGATCTTGCGGAGAAATTTGTTAGCGGGAGAATTTGGTGTTTAGAGAAGTATGAGTAATGAGGCTAGAGGTTGAAAAGTTATATATCAGCCTAAATATTTTGGTAGTATCTGATTTTGCATTTTGATTATGGAAATTTTCGTTATCGAGACTTGGTGAGTAGGTTTAGATTAGCTTTTGGAAATTAAACAAACAAAATAAACGATATCTTCTGTTTGGATATGATTACTACCTAAGAAATAGTACTACATAAACTACTTATAATTTACCAAAAAATAATGCTTTCTATGCGATATTCCTCATTTATTATATTAATACTAGTATTTATTTAATCATAGCGTGACATACGAAAAAATTTATTTTAAGACCATATTTTATTATTTACGCTATTAAAGCAAATTCAGAAATAAAAATCTGAAACTTTTACTCTTATAAAAAGAAATTTATCAATAGCCAGATATTACCCTTACTTTTTGTATAGTAAAAACGTTAAAAAATTATTTGTTTGGGAGGTGATCTAACTTCAAACTTAACAAATCGAATAAATCAAGTGATAATAGAACAATTGTTAGTTCTACAAAAGAAATTCACGTGCCTTCGTACCAACATACGGGAGGATGCGGCCCAACATGTACAACCGCGTTGCAGTATTGTTGCTCTTGTATCAAGCCACGATGGTGGGCTACTTCTGGCATGTTGGACATTATTTATCATCATATATTCAAGAATACATAATTGAATATAAATAAAGCAAGATCTTCGAACATCATGTATTTCACGTATTAACCATAAACATAATGGATCGAAAACTTACCTTTATGATCCATAGCGGAAGCGATTGGGGAAGACGGAGAGAACTTCTTTGGACTTTCTTTGGCGTAGTAGCGCAGCTCCAACTCCAAGGATTTGTTTCTCTCTCTTTCCCTCATTTATGTGTTCTTTTTATGTGTGTGATTTGATGGGATCACCACACTTGTATTTATAGGCAGAGAGAGGACAAACCCTAATTATCAAACCCTAAAAGCCCTTTCCATCAAAGAGGTCCAAAATAATTTATTCATAATCATAAACTTGATTCTCAAGTCTCACGTAAATCACAAACATTATTCCTTACTTATATATTCCTTTCCTTAATATATGATAGGAAATATATTATTCCCAAATCAGTGACTATATATTAGTCAACTAACAATCGGGCATATACAATTATATATAACCTCCTCAATTTCCTTGTTAGTCATAGGAATCATATTGTGAATTACCATTAATTGACTAATTAATCACATGATTAGGAAACGTCCCAATAACAATAATTAATTAGGGAAAAATGTGTCGTATACCAAGTTAATGTATTATATTAAATATCCAATTCTATTTAGGATTCTAAAACTTACACTTCTGGTACAAAGGAGTTCGTCTACACTCCGGTTCTGATCCCACTTCCTATTTTGACCCTCCTCTTCATTTACTTTTGCACGATGAAGTACTACCGCTTCTTCTAGTCGAAGAAGCTGGACGTTGCCTGCCGGGAACTGAAGGAGACACCCAATATGGAAGGCGTGCTCAGGTACTCTCTGCCTCTACTATTGTAATGTACTTTTTCCGTCCTAATTTATTCAGCAATTCTTCTCATTTGGATCGTCCCAACTCGATAAATTGATTTCAGTATAAATTACTCCATCCGTCCCTTATAATTTGCCACACCCCTGATGTGGGAGATATAGACTAGCCTGTTAGGCGAGAGAGAGTCCATTAGTCTATGTACCTCACATCAGTTATTCTCACAACCGATGTGGTATTGAATCCGTAATAATTTGACCCTACATGAGTGGATCCAATTTTTATATATTGGTTTTATAATATAATGTTGTAAGTGATAACGAATTAGTGGAATGTGGATTCACTACAAAAAATTAATAAAAGTTAAATATGACAAAATTTTAATGACAAAATTAGAAATAAGTGACAATTTTTTTATTACGGAGGTACGGATGGAGAAGTTACAAACTTCGGGAGTAATCTTTCATTATCACAATTGGAATAGCTTTATTACGTTAAGACTTAGGAGGAATGGAGTGTGTAACAGCCCAATTATTCTATAAACGAAAAATAGACGTAAAATGTAGTAGGGCCTCGTGAAAATCCATCGCTATTCCTTAAGGCTCATTGGACCACCTTACCAATGTTTTTAACCCCAATACAAAAGAGATTGAATTTTCATAGACTACTAATTTTAGATGAATATTAATGTTAAGTATAATTATTTATAAATCCTAGAGATATAAAATCCAAATTTTTAGGAAATACTCCATATGTCTCATTAAAAATGAAACGTTTTCCTTTTTTGGTTATCCCATTAAAAATGAAACGTTTCCTAAAATAGAAACAACTCTATCTCTACTTTTTCATCTCTCTTACTTTACTCTCTCTCCATTAACTCACAAAACAACACTACATAAAATCCCGTGCCGATTTCCAAATGTTGCATTTTAAGTGGGACGGAGGGAGTACTAATCTTTCAAAGTTGATTATATGTCTCCAACTAATAATAGTAACAATAATAACTACTCCATAATTTTAGGAATTATTATTATTATTATTATTATTATTATTATTATTATTATTATTATTATCCATAATTTTCAAATGAAAAAATTGTCATTAAAATCAAAACTTTATTAGAATTTTAATCGTATGGGACAATTGAGAAAGGAAAATAAGGATACGATCTAATGCGCTAAGATAATCGGAAATTAACAAAAACTTATGATTTAGATGATAATTTTCTCATTTTAGAATTATATTAAAATTCTTTCGACAAATTATTAGTTGTCAGCATAATACTTAATAATGGTAACAAAGAAATAAAGGGTTTAATTAAAGAATTAGTACTAATAAATAGATAAAAAAAGGTCTACCATGAAAGTAGTACTAATATATAAAAACGATATTTCATTGATCGTCAATAGTTACACTGGCATATGGACATCTGAACATTAGCTGACATTTAAACAAAGAGAGAACCACAATCACTTGATCGCCGGAGCTTTGCAGAGAGGGAAAAACTTCTGGCCGCGGACAAGCTTGGAGAGATCTTGCGGCGGTGAGAGGCATATGGGAAGAGGGGAAGAGAGTCAGTCTGAGTCATGCAAGGTCACTTCATCTTCAAAGTTCAAGGGGCAAGATTTCACAGTAACTCCTTCATGTGCAGCAACTTCATTCATTGTCCTTTGCTATTCTTCCATGCTCCATGGCCGCCATAATATTACTTCAGATTGAAGAGCACCGGTCCTACGCACATCCCGAAATGAAATATGACTCAAATAACCTAGGACTAATGGAGAAATTAATAATTTAATAGTTAAAACTAAAACACAATAAATCTGAAATGAAGGTTGAAAGAAAGTTGAGTGGAATAGAAGACCTTGAGATGCAAGGAGCAGATGAATGGATGTTATTACCAACTGAGGAGATGCAATGACAGATTAGTACTGCTGGTCAGACCCTCTTCTTGAACCTCGTTCTTAAAGCTCTCCATTGTTTCCTCGTCACCACGAAAATATACAGTAAGTCGAAGGCTCTCATTACCAAGCTCCTCTTGTTCCGCCAATGTTCTCATTGCGGAAATGCTCGAAGATGCGCTGCAACACCTCAAATAAATATGTTCGAGCGTTGCTATTTCTCCTATGCCTGAAGGGAACTCAATCAATTTACACAGATCATCTAGATAAAGTTGTTCGAGAACGGGAAAATGGGAGTTGTCAGCATTCCAACAAACTAAATCACCACAACCATCAATATCCAAGATTTTCAAGTGACAGAACTTGCCCTCAACAGGGTTCCAAACAGATCCAATGACTGAATTTGGATACAATGAGAGATTATTAAGATGGGGCAGTGATCCAACCATCATTGTCAACTCATCCCAGTCAACACCACAACCAATTAAACACAGTGCCTGGAGAGAACTTGGGAAAGTGAGGTTCGTAGCGAACTCACGCCACTTGGAATTGCCGTCGAACTTCAATAATAGGTATTGTAGCTGATGGAGGCATCCAAGATTGCGGGGACAGTAATACCAACTTACTTCATCACAATAGGTTAGTTCTAGTTCTCTGACATTGAGGATTCTCTTGCAAACCTCTTCACTAAGCCTGAAATTCTCAACCTTCAAAAGTGTGTATAGATTTCTCATAACCATGCGATTTTCTTCATCCACGGGAAGAGGATCAATGAGACAAATCATGTCGACCTTAATCTGCCTAAGCTGTAGCATCTCCCAAATCCCATAAGGTGCAATTACTTTTGATTGATTTGGTATGGCAATTGTTAATATTTGCAAATTCCAAAGCAATGATATCGTCGAGGGAAGATAATAAAGAAACCAACGAGGGATATAAACAAGACTCACATTAAGATACCGCAAGTTAACTTGCTGAAATATAGACTCACTTATGAATGTCGTAGCAACGTTACTCATCGTTCTCAACAATTTCAAGTCATTCAGATTGTTTATGCTGTAACGACCTCCATTGCATATCGGACAACAGACTGGGGCATCCGTGGTTATTGTTTCATGATTCACCTCTCCATTGATGAAAACCCGACGCTCCCTAGTAATGGCTCCTGAAGTTTCAAACACTGATAAAAACTCCTCTTTCTTGGCAGTTTGTAGGCACAATTCTCTTACTAGATCATGTACTTTAAATTCATATACGTCTTCCTTATAGTCCAAACTATCCACTAATATGAGATTTCTCATATAAAGATCCCATAAATATTCCGCTGCAGCCTCTTCCAATATGTGATCTTCAAAATGTTCTATAAATCCTTCAGCAACCCAAAGTTTAAGAACATCTTGTGCGTAAATCTCTTCATCTTCTGGAAATGCTCCAAGGTGTAGGAAACATGGCTTCAGATGAGCAGGCAAGTATCTATAACTCAGAGATAATACATTCAAGCATTGCTCATCATTCCCTGTAGAATACAAAATTGATTGTACAACATTCTCCCAGTAGGCTAAAGCAGTTGGGGACTTCCTGAGATGGCCTCCGACAACAACAATTGCTAGGGGAAGTCCTTTGCACCTTCCAACTATCTTCTTTGCAATCTCCTCCAACTCAGGAGGGCAACCTTGTTGCTCTGCAAATGCATTTTGACAAAATAGATGCCAACTATTGTCCTCATCCAGGAAATCCATTTCAACACAATAATCGCCCAAGTGATGGGCTACATTCGCATTCCTAGTAGTCACAACAACTCGGCTTCCATTGTTTGTGTCCGGAAACAAGGATTTAACATTCATATCATCCCAAGCTTTGAGGTTCCAAATATCATCTAGAACAATCAAATACCTTTGTCCGAATAAACTCTTGTATAACTTTTCTCGCATCTCATCAACAGTTCCACTAGTGTATCCTCTCAGACAAGACAAGAGTTGTGACAAGATTTTGTGAATGCTATACTCTCGAGATATTGTTGCCCAGAGGCAAACATCAAAGTGTTGCACAATACATGGATGTTGAAATGCATTTATGGCAAGAGTAGTCTTACCGATTCCCCCCATGCCTTCGATGGGGATGACTTGCCGACTCAAGGGACCTCTGGCGAGCAGAACCATAAGTTTATTTAAGATATCATCAAATCCGACCATGGAAGAGGTGAGAAGAGGCGTTGACTTTGTGGATGATGATGAATTTGTGGACGGCTCCAACAATCCACATTGCGAACTCACGATTGATGCCTTTCTCTTCATGTAATCCATTCCTTGGGTTGCTTTGTGCAGATCCAGCAGGAAACGAGATGATCGCGTCTTTCCACAACGGATCTGATGCACCATATGTGCTTTGATCACATTTTCTGCCATTTGAGCTGCACGCGCAATTCGCATCTCTAAAGCTTCTGCTGTTTCTCTTCTTGCACCATGGGAATTGTCGTAGCTTTCCGTGAAATCGATCAGGAACCAGACAATATCCCAAAGGGAGTCAATCTGTTCTTCCTCAAAGGTATAGTTTGGGTGATTGCGGATAAGGCGGAGATTATTTTGAAGAGAAACTAGTGTTGCGAAAGCTGCTGCCATAGATGGATCTCTGATTTCTGGTCTATTTTGAGAGAAGATCGAGAATGAGAAGCTTGTTTATTTGACGAGATAAAAAAATGACCATAGCATGGCTTGTACAAAGCCAACTAATACTCCGCAATAGTATAATATCATGTACAAAGCCAACTAATCACGACACAGTAGCCAGTAGTAAGTTTTGAATATTTTTGAGGAAGAAACAACGTTTCTACTTATTTTATTTTTAAGAGATATTGTCTCCTAATACGTTAATTTTTAAAAAAATTGTTTTTCCCGCGACAACTTTTAATTTGTTACATAATATCATGTACTTAGCCTGAATTTGTTATTATCACCAGCGAGAATATTCCGGCTATATTAATGGATTGAAGAACAATTTTGGAGTATGTGCTTCCGGAAAAATTATTCTCAAAGATTGAAAAACTTGACACTCTCAAAGTTGATGTCGAGAAATTATTAAAAAAATCCGTATAATGATATTATTTGCCGGAATTTTTTTTTCGGTGGAAAATAATAAATTTGGGTTAACTTTGTCATATTACTCCCTCCGTCCCACAAAGATAATCCCACTTTGACCCGACGCGCGGGTTTTAAGAAATGTAATGAAAAGTGAGCTGAAAAAGTTGGTGGGATGTGGATCCTACTTTTAAAAGTATTAGTTTTATAATAAAATGTGAGTATAAATGAAATGGTAGAATATGGGGTCCACTACCAGAAATGGTAAAAGTGAAATGGAACAAACTTTGTGGGACGGACGGAAATGGAAAAATGGGACAATCTTTGTGGGACGAGGGAGTATTTACCAAGTTGAAATTTCGTGAGAAAAACCTAACTTTTTAAAGTTCTATAATATTAGGTGTCAATATCCCTATTTTTAACTGCATTATTAATGAAATGGGCCAAAATGTGTTGGCTTATTATAAATTGGCTCCTTGACGTAATAGGTTTATTTAGTTAAATATATAAGGTTAGTCATAGATTAAGAAAGAATAAATATGATTACAGTACTTTATATTTTATTAACGATATTCAATTCCATTTTATTTAATTTATTACTATTTTTATAAAATTATTGATAAATAATCAAATGATAATTTATAGAAGTATTTAAATATATCCTCTAAAATAAATATAGTCAGACGATAAAATTACTTTATTATATTACCATCGTCTAGCAATAGTGATCTCTTTTGCAATTTCGTTCGTCTATCAATAGGAGTTTTATTTTACAATAAATATTTTATTTTACAATAAATATTGTAAATGATAAGTAAGTTTTACATTCTATTAACTAGGAATGCCCAAGATTTACAGTTCGGGCGGTTAAATACGAAACCGTAACCGGCTGTTACGATTCCGAATCGAAACCGTGAGATTTAAATAGAACTGAAACCGCCACTTTTGGAACAGTGGTTCGATTCTAAAGTTCTGGAATCATTACCGTGCTGGAACCGAAACCGAAATCGACGTTTTGCAAATGGAACCGAAACCGTGGGCATCTCTACTATTAAACCATGCATATTCTATTCATATTTAATAATAAAACTAACATGCAAAACTTTGACCCACACTCCAATAATTTTACCAACTAACATTTTTAAATTTTTTTAGAACTGATAATAAGAAAGGGACTCGTAATCGTCAACGAGGGAGCAATATTTTCTAAAGATAATATTTAAATACTCCATTATTTTTACTTGATCCTATTCCTACGCGTTTTAATTCCCAGATCCATCATCGAGTGAGAGAGGAGAGAACCTAGGAGTATATAACTAATAAACACCATGTTTAATTTGAGGAATAATAATAAAGTTGGGCCTCATAAAAGTCCATCATTGTTTCTAAAGGGTCATTGCACCAATGTGTTTTAAGCCCAATAGTGTTCGTTGCAAATTTCAAGTGTTTCAGACTAGTAGGAGAAGAAAGTAGATTTTTTTAATGTAGATTGCCCCTGTTCGGTTGCTGATACTCAATCTCAAAATTATATTAATCTAATGTTCGGTTGGTAATACAATATTTTTGATTTAATCCAGGATTAAGTCTATGATGAATAGTCATAGGATTAGTCATATGGGCCGACCCCCACTGACTAAATTAATCAGCATGTACAATTACTTAACTTTCCAGATTTACCCTTACCAATTCAGCAAATTAATACCGATATCCTCCATTTTACAATACTGGTTGAGTGAGTTTGAGAAGAGAGAGAGGAAAAAGACGATCAGATTTGGGAAGAGAGAGAGTAAAAAGGCGATCGAAATCGTGCCAAGGTAAATTCAAATCATGCGATTAACGATTTTATCAAGGATTTCTAAATTTTACTCCGTAATTTTTTATATATGATGATTTGGGTAAATGTTTTGTAGAAATTAGGGTTTTAGTTGACTGGTATGTGAAGTATTGATGTAGAATGATGAAGAGTTTAGGATTTTTATAGAGTTTGGGAATGCAATAAATTAATGGGGAATAAATTTTGTTGATATAATCGGTAATGTGAAAAAGTTTTGGGTTGAGTTTTTTCATGAAAACAGCCTTTATACTACTCAGGTGAAAATCTGGAAAACTAGGATATTTGTTTGTGATTTTTTTTAGATTAAACAAAAACATGTGTAATTACTGTTTGTGTTAAATTCTCTCGAATTGAAACATGATCAATTTGATTAGTGTTTTTCAAATCATAGATTTTATTATGGAGAAATTTGTATCTCATGGATTGTCTTGTTGTATTGTTTCTGGTCATAAGTTTCTGTTTGATTTTCTATCTTATATCTTCAATGGAGTATGTTTGGAGTAAAATTCTGTTAATAAGAATATTATGGAGGAATTGAACCTGGTTATATATAACAGAAATATTACTATTGAAGATATATTCTCAAGTCAAATCTTCAAAGCTATTTTTGTAGCATGAATATTAAAATGCAGGGAAAATATTAATATGAGAAAGGGAGATTAATTTGAAGAACTTAAGGATTTTTTCTCCCCATTTGTTATGGCTAAAATGGGGTGCCTTTATTTCTGCTACAACATTAAATTTTGATGGCTAAAACTAGTCATCAAAAGTAATATTCCTGTTAACTATAACTATATCTCTTTTGATGTATGATAGCCTTAATATGCTGAATTATGTTTGAAATTAAAATGCATTTACCATAACTCTAGTAAAAATTCCATCCAATAAACATGAGCAATATATATGTTTGATAAAACAAAATATGCATTTACAGATTTGTTTGATTGTTTGCATTCCTCTATACTGTCATCTTGTGGTGATTCTTCTAACCTCCTATGATTTTAATTATTTGTTCTCTACTTCATTGTAGTTCATAATCCCCTATCGACACACTATAAAGATTGTGCATTACTATGAATTTCATATATCATATTGAACAGACACATCCAAAAGCTAAAACATCGCGATTCAAGTCATACCAGTATTTCCAAGACTGGATTGAGATTTTTGGAAAGGATCGCGCATCTGGAATAAGTACACAAGGCACAGTAGACCTTGAAAAAGTGGCAAGGCAAAAACAGGCCTCGAATGATTTTGCTAAAGTGGCAGGCCAACAACCATATCTACCTGACTCTGATATAAATGAGTTCCCTACCGGCCTCAATGTACACCCTCAAGATGATTCTTTCTCCAATACTAATGAAAACGTCAACCATGAGTTCTCCAACAACTATGTACCTCTGGAGGAGGAGGCCTCGGATACTCCTTTTCCTAGTGAAAGCAACTCAGTCAATTCCACCAAAAGGGATGGTGATAAGAAAACTCAATCCAAAAGAAAGCGCAAGCAGCATGAATCTGCAACCTCCAAGGACTCAGTTATTGTTGATCTCATGGATAAGTTCTTCAAACAACAAAATGAATCCATTGGAATCTTCGTCGACAAACTTGATAAACGCAGTGAACAATCGACGAGCAGCAAATCTGAAGTTGTTGACAAGACAAAGCTTATTCTTGAAGCTTTGAGTTAAATTGCTACACTTCCTGAGGAGACTCGACTGAACTTTGCATACAAAATTACAACTGATGCACGAGTGACAGATTTATTCATCAATCTCTCTGAAGGCGAACGTATTAAATTCGTGAATATGATGATGGCGAAGAAGGTATTACCATAGAACTTACCAAACTTTTATGCCACGCATATCACCAAACATTGAGGTGTAATTTTTGATGACATGTTAACAGCTATGGTTTACTGCTTTTAAAGAATCTGTGTGGGTAGTATTAGTTGGTGATGTTGGTTGTTTTTGATGAACATACATACATATATATATATATATATGCAGCTAGATATGACTTGATGATATTGACAACTTTTGATATTTCATATGCACATATACTTTGTAATTTGATTGAATTTCTTTGTGGCAAACCTCGATTTCTGTTTGCTATTTTGATTGATCCCCATCATAGTGAGACAGAGAAGTGACAAAGAATTAGGATTATGCATTTGGTCTAGTTGTTTGTTGGAGTGCTGCAAGTCTAAGCATCTAACTTTGTTACTTTTCTTCATGATGATGCTTGAGAGGCAGTAAGAATATGATTATATATGAGGCAGTAAGAGTTCATTTCTGTAGTTTGATCATTTTTGTGGGATTTCAGGTATTTATGGGGGAGGATTTTGATCTAAAATTGGTAGGAATATTTGAGTTTTCACAACAGTTTTGGAGTTAATATTTAAAATTGGTGTTTTTATTTAATTTTGTCAATAGTTTGTGCAATGTAGTTATTGATTTGTAATTTTTTATTTAATTTTGTCAATAGGTGGAATGTGATTATTAAACCTATTTTTAATAATATTTGTAAATTGGTATGGTCATAATTTTCTTATAATATTTTATTAAAATGTGTATTTTTATCACATATTAATATATTATGCATTATGCCTAATTTTTAAAAAAATGACAGTTATAATTTGTATTTGAAGTTTTGATACTTTAATACTGAAAAATAAAATAATAACGTTCTTCCCATATCATTATTTGAAAATGGAATTTAACATATTTTTTTATTTAGAGCAAATTCAAGAACGCAAAATATTGGACTCTATTATTATGAGAAGAATTAGAAGGGTATCATGGTAAATATACATTATCTTGGCATTATATAATATTTCAAACCAAACATGCTTTAAGGAGTATTAAAATTGACATTCCAACCAAACATCTTTTTTTAGTCTAAGATTGAGTCATGACTTATCCTAGATTATATCTTGGTACTATTTAGTCTTGCAAACCGAACACCACCATTGAGTATAAAGTTGGGACAACAAAAAAAATTCAGACTTTGATCAGAATAGCAACGGAAATTAAAGACATAATCAAAGTTTGGGGAAAAATTGGTTGCTCAGTTCTCTAACAGAAGGGGAAAAAAGAGCGAGAGGAGAAAAGAGAAGTGAGAAAGATCTGCTGAGGGTTCCTTGAGAGTTCATCTCAGAGAGTGAAGAAATAGCTTCAGTTTGCCGATTTCTTTGTTTCTTTCTTCTTGTTCAGATTATCAAGTTGTGTTTCTCGATTGTAATTGTTGAGATTCTGTGTACTCCCAAAATCGGAATGAAGTGTGTGTGTGCTTGTTCTTCTGTGGATGTAGAATTACGTCGAATCACGTAAATTCCCGGTGTTCATCTCATTCTGTTTTTTTTTTCTTAATCTCCATTTACGAACTTTCATGATCTATCAACAAACGGAAAAAGCAAATTGTTTTAACATAACCCTCACCAGATCTAAGAATTAATTGATGAAACAATAAATAACGATACAATACAGTTAAATTTTATTCGTTCAAAGAATTATTATACAGACCAATAAAAGTTTGTCAAATTCATAAAAAAATCGATATGTTAGCCAACCCGAACACGTATATTGGGTACCTAATATCTGACGTAAGATTTTCAGATATTCAATAGGGCAACCCTAAATTGCAATGAAGGCACGCGGTGCCAAACCACGCATGAAATACATATAGACTAGAATTAATTTTTAAGTTTATTTGGCTTTTGTATAAATATGCGTATGTGCTTACTAATAGTATTATATTTTGCTAGTTAATAATGACAATTAAAATTTCCTATTTAATTTTATTTAAAAAAATTACCACTTGGATGCATAAAATTAAATACTATACTACTCCCTCCGTTCCATATTAATTGAGTCATTTTGTCATTTTGGTACGTTCCATGCTAATGGAGTCATTTTCCTTTTTAGTAAAAGTCAACACATTTCTTCTCACTTACTTTACTCCCTCTTACTCTATTCTCTCTTCATCTTTCTACCTTTTTCATTTCCTACTTTACTCTTCTTTACTTAACTCACCTATAACACAATTTTTCTTAATCTCCGTGCCGAAAAGAATTGTTTCTATTACTATGGAACTGATGGAGTACTTGTTAGCAACCAATATATGGAAAAAGGCTATTTCATTGATCGTTAGTAAGTACACATGACTATCCATACATATCGACATAGGTTGACATTCAAACTAAGAGAGAATCACAATCACTTGATCGCCGGAGCTTTACAGAGGAGGCAGAAGTTCTCGCCGGAGCAACTGCCGTATGCAGTCGGGATGAAATTTGTGGCGGCAATCCAATGTAGTCACCGGTCCCCGGTACAGATCATCGAGACATATGCAACAAATATAGACTGATTTAGTTTGATCACTATAAAACAATTACAAACATAGAAACTTATCTTTCACTCCGTTCTATATTAGTGGAGATATTTCTTTTCGGCACAGAGATTAAGAAAATGATGTGTATTGTATTAAATTAAAAGATAATAAAGTAAGAGAGGGAAAAAAGTAGAGAGAATAAAGTAAGAAAGAAGAAAAAAATAAGTGAGAATAAATGTATAGATATTTATTAAAAAGTGAAATGACTCTCCAATACTACGAAGCGGAGGGTGTATTAAGTTAAGACATTGGAGGAAAATAAAAAAAAGACTTTGGAGGAATGAGTATGTAACACCCCAATTAGGGATGTCAATCGGGCCAACCCGTTCGGGTTCGGGTCAACCCACTCGGGTTTTCGGGCTATTTGGGTCCGGGCTATTCGGGTTATGAAATTTTCGGGCCATAAATTTTCAACCCTGACCCTAACCCGTCGGGTTTCGGGCTAACCCATCGGGCTATTCGGGCCTAAGAACTTTAAAAAACAATCTCTTGTAATCAAATTTTTCTCAATAAAATGATTTTTAATTTTAATTATGTTTTTCTTCTTAGTGATAGAATCACATAAAATCTTCAAATTTTTCATAGTTTTCCTCAATAGTTGGGAGAGAAGTCTTTCATCTCAATCAACTACTATAATCTAAACAAAGATAAATTAATGTTAAATCAATTAATTTCAATTAAAACTTGTGTTCGTGTCATTATTTTAGCATTGGTCATCATTATTTATTTTAAAATTAAAAATCATATCTTACATGAATAATTATTAAAATGATAAAATATATTGAGATTTTGATGGATTAATTCTTAATTTTGGCGTTGATGGTAGTAAAACAATAATGGGAAGTGATGGGACGATGGAATAATGAGTTGAGGTAGAGTTGAGGTGGAACTTGAAAATTGATAATGTGGGATTGAGTATAAACGTGTAGAATGTAGATTGAAAAAGACTAACGAGTGTGTCACGTGAAATTAAGAAAATACAAAAAATCCCTAAAACTCAATATTTTTTAATTAAAAGTTGCAACCCGTCGGGCCAACCCACAACCCGTTCGGGCCAACCCGTTTAACCCGCCAACCCATTCGGGCCAACCCGTATAGCCCATTTTGTATTCGGGTTTTAAAATTACAGCCCTAACCCGCTCATTTTACCGGGCTATTCGGACCGACCCACGAGTTTCGGGTTGAATTGACATCCCTAACCCCAATCATTTTATGTTGGATCCAAGGAAATTAAATAAACCAAAAATGTAATTGGGCCTCATGAAAGTCCATATATCGTTATTCCTAAAGGCTCATTGGACCACCTTTACCAATGGTTTT